>NC_133619.1:181162478-181179359 GCF_048593235.1 Sminthopsis crassicaudata | reverse complement strand
AAGAGAGAGAGAGAGAGAGAGAGAGAGAGAGAAGAGAGAGAGAGAGAGAGAGAGAGAGAGGAGAGAGAGAGAGAGAGAGAGAGAAAGAGAGAGAGAGAGAGAGAGAGAGAGAGAGAGAGAGAGAGAAGAGAGAGAGAGAAGAGAGAAGAGAGAGAGAGAGAGGAGAGAGAGAGAGAGAGAGAGAGAGAAGAGAGAGAGAGAGAGAGAGAGAGAGAAAATACCATTGTGGTAGGATAATATATTATATATAATATAAACATACCATATATATTTTGCAGAACATTCTATAATCCAGGGCATCCTCCCTACAATGAGGCAATGAAGAAAGACTTTACTAGATTTAATACATTTATTTAATACAATATCCATGAAAACAACATTGAAAAAATTTACAGAACTAGTTAAAATTATAAAGACATTTTAATGGAGAGAAAAAGCAAACATTTCAAGATAAATTTTGAGATAAGGAAGAAGTTGATGAAGGTAGGCTTATATTTTCAGACTTGATTACATTTTAGAAGTAGTTATTAGCAAAATATTCTTATAACTAATTCCTCAAAGAAAGGCAAAAAAAAAAAAAAAGGACCAGAATAGAAATGTCAGAAATAAACATATACATAAGATTAGTTTATATAATCCACTGAGAAAATAAAACCTAGGAATAAGATTAATTGTTGATAAACTTGGAGAGTAATATAACAAAACAAGAAATTTAAATCCTCAGTTCATATTATATAATAAATTCCAGATGTATCAAAGATAAATATTTTAAAAATCATAAAAATGTTGGAAGGGAAAAATAAATATATCTCAACAATGGAAGAGAAATACATTTTTCAAACTTCTTGAACAAATAACATAAATAACAAAACAAGATATCTATATTCCATTACATAAAATTAATTTTGTAAAACAAAAAAATAACTAGAATTTAAAAAATAATAATTTTCAGGAAAAGAACTGATACAAATATTCAAAGAGAAAAACCATTCTTCACAAAGTATAGTCAAGATATATTAATGTTTTACAAAGGTCTACACAAAAATTATAAATAACTTCTTTTTTAAAAAGTCAAGATTCCTAATATTAAAATACAAACTAAAGTAAAACAGAAGAAAAATTTAAGGAGTTAAGTTAAAAAGTTAAGAAGGGCTTTCAAAATATAGGGAATAGGATCAATAATATTTTAAAAAACCACATTCCATATTCAGGAAAGAGAGAGAAAGTGTATTTAGGAGAATAACTCTATAAAGACAGATTAGTGCCAGAATTTGGAAGTCCTTAAATGTCAAACCAAGGAGTTTGAACTTTACTATAAAACTTTTTTGGGTATAAATATGGAAAATTAAAAGAAGTATTGAATAAAAATGATAAAATGCATGAGCAGAGTATTGCAATAAAACAAATGAGTGAATAATGAGTATGTAATGTATGGTAGCCATGATAATAAAGAGAAGAGAATGGAAGGGAAAGATGTTGTAGAGTTATAATTGACATGGCTTGGTAACTGATAGAATATGAGAAATTAGGAATATAGAAATAAAAAAAATCCTCAAGATTTAAAAATTGCACATAAATTGAATAGTGCTCTCTCTCTTATACACACACACACACACACATACACACTCACACATACACACAAACAAACACACAAATAGAGAAATTAGAAGAGTGATTTATTGGAGAAAAATAGCAGTACTTATAAGACATCTAGATGAAGATGTCATGTAAAAAGTACACACATGTGTAACACATGGTAATACCATAATAAGCAAATCAGGAACATGGAATAATTTGCCTGTTAGATTTATGGATAAAGGAAGAATTTATGATTGAACAAGAAGCTGAGAATATTATGGGATACAAAATGGATAGTTTTGATTACATTGAAATTGAAAAGTTTTTCACAAACAAAACCATTGTTGTTAAGATTAGAAGAAAAGCAGAAAATTGGGAGGAAATTCTAGAGCAAGTTTCTCTAGTGAAGGCCTTATTTCTCAAATATATGATAACTAAATAAAATTTATAAGGATATAAATAATTTCCAAGTTGATAAATGGTCAAAGAATATGAACAGGCAGCTTCCAACAACAACAAAAAAAAAAATCAAAGTTATCTATATTCATGTGAAAAAATGTTTTGAACATAGAAATGCAAATAAAACAATTTTGCAGTGCCAACTAACACCTATAAGACTGGCTAACATGACAGAAAAAAAAAATCTTGGAGGGAATGTGGGAAAATTGGGACACTAAAACACTGTTGGTGGAGTTGTGAACTGATCCAAACCATTCTAGAAAGCAATTTGGAACTATGCCCAAAGGACTAGACATACCTGTTGACCCCAGCAATAGCACTATTAGGTTTATATCTTGAAAAAGTTTTTTTAAAAGGTGAGGGGAAGTCTACATGTACAAAAATATTTATAGGAACTCTTTTTATGGTGTCAAAAAATTGAAAATTGAGAGAATGTCTATCAGTTGGGGAACGGCTGAACAAGTTGTGATTTATGGTTGTGATGGAATGCTATTGTGATATAAGAAATGACAAGCAAGATGCTTTCAGAAAAACTGGAAAGATTTACATGAACTGATGCTAAGTGGAATGAGCAGAACATTATGCACAGTAACAGCAATATTATGTGATGATCAAATGTGAATGACAGCTATTCTCAGAAATACAATGCACTACAATACAATTCAGAAAGATTTATGATGTAAAATGCTGTCTACCTCCAGAGAAAGAATTTATGAAGTCTGGATGAAATTCAGATTTATGTTTTTCATTTCATTTTTTGTAGATTTCTTTATTGTTTTGGTCTGTTTTCTTTCACAACATGACTAATATGAAAATACATTTTGTATTATTATATATGTATACCATATATCAAATTGTTTACCTTCTCAACTGGGGGGGAGGGAAATTTTTTTTAGATAAATGTTAAAATTATTTTTACATATAATTATTTGTTTTAAGTTGTAGGTATATATCTGTCTCTGTCTCAAGCTCTCTACACTCCATACTCCAATCCGCCTGCCTAGTGATGTTCCTAAAATATAAATGTGATTGTGTTACTTTTATATTTGATGTATTTCAATGACTCTCATTATTATCTCCTTATGAAATATAAACTCTTCTGTTAGCACTTAAAGCTCTTCATAACCTGACTCCTACTTGTTCTGTTTTCTTATACCTTAGTCACATCCATGCTTGCTATAATGCAGGTGCACTCTGTTATCTCCTCACACCTGACCTTCTATCTCCTGACTCCTTTGTACTTAATGTATTTCAATGGCTCTCATTATTATCTCCTTATGAAATACAAACTCTTCTGTTAGCACTTAAAGCTCTTCATGAACTGACTCCTGAGGTTCTGTCTTCTTATACCTTAGTCACATTCATGCTTGCTATAATCCAGATGCACTCTCCTACTTGATATCTCCTCACACCTTACCTTTTATCTTCTATTTTGTCTGCATTTTAAGACTCAGCTCAGAGCTTACCTTCTATAGAAATAAGTGCTTAACAAAATTGTTTACTGACTATAAATATTAATGGTCAAAACATAGTTGGGATAAGAGGAAAAAATAAAAGGTTTGAAATATCATTGTAGAAAAAAGCTAGAGAATGAATAGGAGTGAAATCAAACACATTATATTCTAAAAAATAATACAAGAAAATTGCCCCAAAGTATTGGAAACAGAATGCAGAGTATAAATTAATAATATCTTTAGATCACAATGAGAAGAACACTATGTTTAATTCACTCAGAAATGTAGTCAGTATCTTCCAGGTCTTTATAGCTAAAGGAAAAGTCTCATACTCAGCCAACAGAAATCAATTTTAGATAACACCAATTCTAAATGTTCAAGATTGCATATAAAGAACCTTCCTTCTCAACCCACCCTCTAAAAAAGACACATTAGGGATAGCTAGATGGAAAAGTGGTTGGAGCATCAGCCTTGAAGTTAGGAGGACCTGAGTTTGAATCTGACCTCAGACACTTAACAATTCCTAGCTGTGTGACCTTGAGCAAGTCAGTTAATCCCAATTGCCTCAGGAAAAAAAACAAATAAAAAAAATTAAAATGCTAGAGAAATCACCTTATATACTAAGATGGATTAATCTGCAAAATTGTGGGTACTTCAAGTTGAGAAAATGATAGATTTTTATTGCGCTCCAAAACTTTGATTCCTTCTTGATAGAAAAATCTAGAACTAATCAGGGCTTTTGGCATGTGAATATATCAAGCTGATAAAACTTAAGGCAATATAGAATTAATACAAGTAAGAAATAAAACATGATTTAGTTATAACACTCGTAAGAGAGCTAATAAATCTATTGTAGCTTTTAGCTCCACTCCCTAGGGTTTTTTTTTTTTTTTTGAAATGCAACATTAACTCTTGTCTTTACTTATTTATTTTAATAGCTTTTTATTTTTCCAAATACATGCAAAGATAGTTTTCAATATTAACCTTTGTAAAACCTTGTATCCTACTTTTTCTCCCTCCCTTTCTCTCCCTCCCTCCCATAGATAGCAATCAATCCATGTGCAATTCTTCTAAACATATTTTCATATCCATTATGCTATGCAAGAAAAATCAGATGAAAAGCAGAAAAAACAAGCAAACAAACTATTAGAATTGCCTTCAATCACTTCATTGTTGAAAAGTTAGTTGCCACTTTCTGTAAAGATGATTAAAAAATAAAGTCCAAGAATTTAAGATTATGTTTGAATTCCTCAAAATTAGAAACTTAATAAATGCTTGGTGATTAAATGATTAAGGAAAGAACCTTTTGAAAAGGGGAAAGAATTAACTAGAATATTTTGAAGGACTAAAGGGAACTAGTTTGAGAAAAATGAAAGAATATTTCTTGAAATCAAATGTTATAAATTAATGTTAATCAAGCAGTGGATGAAAATGGATACAAGTCAGTGTTCCTAAATTATATTCTTATCTGTGATACATAATAAAATTACCCCCCAAAATTTAGCCTAAATATAAAATCTTGAGAAGAGGAGGGAGAAGAAAACAGAATTGACTAATATTCAGATTTTTACAATCAGGAAGTTTGGGATTTAAGGTAGCACCAGATTTAAGGTGAGCAAGAATTGGCTTCAGTGTGTTGAGGTAGATTGTAGCAGGAAAAAAAAAATCAGAGTTGAGTCTCTAATTGGCTGCTTATCATCGGGTAGACACCCATGCTGATGGATAGATTAAGCAGTTATAGTGGCTTGTACCATAAGAAGCCTACTGGAGTGGAAACACCTAATTTCCAGCCTTGAACAGCATTTTGGATATAAGCTTACCCAGGGTCACATAGACAAGAAGTATTAAGTATCTGAGACCAGATTTGAACTCAGATCCTCCTAACTTCAAGGCTGGTGCTCTATCCACTACACCAACTAGCTGCCCTGGATGTAAGTTTATTAAAAGAATGGTAGCTGTTTAAAAGAAAAGGCCTTCTCTGTTCCTATAGTAGAAAAATGACCAAGGCTTTCTGAAATATTACCATTCATAAGAAAAAAAGGAAGGGAGAATCATCAGATTCAAACTGAAATTCAAATCATAGTATTGGATTATTGAACTTTAAGGAGATTCAGGATTTAAATTTTAAGTTATTGCTAAATATGCATTAAATAAAAACATGATAGTAGTTAACACAGTAATACACATCCATCAATTTTTGAAGAAATTGTATGTAACATATGGCATTTCAACATTTGTCTCAAATATAAATGATGGTACAGGTTTGAGCCAACAAGATTGAAATTAGATGGGAAGAATGTGTTTAAAATCAAGTACCACTCAAAGTATAAAAAGGTCTCACTTAGAATCTTAAGTTAAATGTGATCAGAGCAATTATATATCTTCTATATGTAAACATAGGACTGCCAAATAGTCAGTGATAAGTAATAAAAGTAAGCATGTGATCTTTGTTACTCATAAAAACAGGAAAATTTTTTTCATTTTTTTACATCAAAGCTGAATTTCCAATGGATGACAAATGTCCAAATCTTTGGAGGAAGGTTACTGTGAATTCTGTGAATGAGGAGATAATTGAAGAGTATCTAAAATGACAGGATCTTTCTACCATGTAAAAATCTGTACTAAAAGCTGCTCTTTTTCAGAAGAGAATAAAGTCTTGCACAGAAGCAAAGATCTCAGAATCACAATAAGCATGTGGCTGCAGTCTCAAAGGAATGCTCTGACACTGCTCTTGACAAACAGTGAATACTTTCATTTTTGAGCAGGTACCTTTCAACAGGATTTTCACTTTTGATGTTCAATATCCAAAAGTCACATAGAATAAAGAAGTATCCTCATCTCTCCATGCCCCTTATTTTCCTCTTCCTTTTATGACTACTAAATAGAAACAGTTCATTTTCCAAAGTAAAAATAAATTATCTAACTCAATATTTCCTTTAATTGAATAAGCTAATGAGAAATTGACTAAAAGTAATTTATGGTTCACTTTGTGCTTTCCCCCCTGGAGAAAAAGATGCTTGGCATGGCACTTAAGTGATAGTTAACTGTGCTTCTCAATGTTCCAATCCCCTTTCATTGCTTTGAAGAAATTTTGTATCTAGGAGTGTTTAAAATCTTTGTTATTGTAAGAAAATATGTTTATAATCTATACCTATAATAAAATCATGATAAAATATGTTTAAAAGAATAAAAAAAATCAACTTGTCATCTGTTAAACATTAAGAAGGGTGCAAGCTACCCTGATGAGATCTGTATTGTCATAAGCTTGAATCACAGTAGCACATATTGCCTTTTGTTGGAATGTTAAAGCACTAAAGACAATTTAATAAAGTTCTGGAAAACAAAAATTAGATTGTTACTGATGGGGTTGAGGTCCCTTTAAGACATCCAGGATTTCCCCAGCCCCCACAGGATCTGAGCTGGCTTGGGTTTTCCCAACCCCCACAAACAGTTTCTTCCTTATCTAAAAACCTGCCAGGAGCCTAGGACTCCACTCACCTTCAAGATCACCAAGAGCCCCCATTATAAAAGGGGCTACTTTGGAGTCTATGCTTTGCAGAAGTCATCCTGCATGACATCCTTATGTTGGTCATGTCAAGGTTTTCTGCCCACCGGACCTATCCCAGTGCCCTTTTATCTCTACCCTCAACTTTACTAACTAAACTTTACTTCCAAATCCCTACAATAAACCTTTTTTTTTTTTTTAATTTTTAAAATTTTTAAATTTTTTTATTTTTATCAATCTAGGTTTTCGGGCCTGTAAATTCCTTTACAGGAGACTCTGTGCCGTCATGGGACTATTCTTGTGCCGACCCAAAAGTGTCCTAACTTTCCTAACTCATCATTACAAAGCAAAATCACTTTTATGCTTGTTATGGTCAAGATGAGGTGGAGATGGGGAGAAGATGAGGTTTCCATATATTGGTCCAAAAATAACACTGGGATATTAAAAACAAAGTAGGCAGCATGGAAAAATAATATAAAAGGCTACATTTGAGGGAAAACCAAACCCAATCATCAAAATCTTGAATTCACCAATATAAAGAAGCAAATTATAGACTTGATTAGAAAACAAAACCCAACAATTTATTATTTACAAGAAACACTTCTAAAGCTTAGAAATTCATTCAAATTCAAAGTGAAAAGCTGGAATAAAATGTTTCATATGTTAGCTGAATTTAAAAAATTAGGAATGCAGTCTTGGTTTGGGGGATAAAGCAATAATGACCATAGCTATCATTAAGAGAGATAAGCAGGGAAACAACTTTATGATTAAAGGCAACACAGAGGATGAAACAATACACACACATATCTATGTATATTTAACTGCATAAGCACATACACAGAAAATGTCAATAAGGACCTTAAAAGCTAAATTTAATTTAAAAGGTAAATGAAATTAAAAAAAAACAAACAAACAAAAGACAAGACAACATTAATTCCAGGTAATGCTAATATTTCTTTTGGAAAGATAAATGAAAAGAATTTAAAAGCAACCTAAAATGGCGAGAAAACTGGATTTGGTCAACACCTCTGAAAACTTTTTAATAAGAAATATATGTGTGTGTGTGTGTGTGTGTGTGTGTGTGTGTGTGTGTGTGTGTGTGTTCTACCATAGCGAAGATCCAATTGAGATCAGTTAGTATAAAATTAGAATAGTCCTAGTTAAACCTGTTTTGTGATTTCCTTCAGCTCTATTCAGAAGCAAATGAAGAATGCAGATGATGGTAGTAATTCAATAAGTCAAATTGTCATTGTCAGT
Source organism: Sminthopsis crassicaudata (assembly GCF_048593235.1). Lineage (NCBI taxonomy): Eukaryota > Metazoa > Chordata > Mammalia > Dasyuromorphia > Dasyuridae > Sminthopsis > Sminthopsis crassicaudata. Next base: position 181,171,106 of record NC_133619.1, on the reverse strand, counting down.
AGGACAAGGGAGGAAGGGGTTCAAAAGTGAGATGGAATTGAATTGATTTCTAAGGAGACAATACTGGGAAGAGAGCATAGCATAATTAGACAAGGGATGATAGTGTGAGATAATTCTGAGGAGGAAAGGAATTGGAGGTTATGTTTAAGAATGAGGTCAAGTCTAGATGGAGTGAAACTTAGGAAAACAATAGATCAAAGATTATAATCAGATAAAGGAAATTCAGAGTTTTTGAACATGGAAATGGAATATTCAAATAATACCAAGATCAAGGATATGACTCTCTTTGTATGTAGATGAGAGAATAAATGAACAAGTCATGAAAAGAGACTAGACTGAGTTTCAGGGAAGTTAAAGTATTTGAGAGAACCTTAACCTGTATGTTGAAATGTATTAGAATGAGGTAAGTAGTTAGGGTGAAAAGCAAGACAATGAATAGGGCCATGAATTCATTGTGGTAGAAGGGTGAATGTCCCAGTAGTCAGTAGATAATAGCTACTAGTGATGAGAGTTAGGGAAGGGGGAACCCCCATTTGGGTCAGCGAAAAAATAGTCTCGTGATGGCACAGAGTCCCCTGTAAAAGGAATTTACAGGCCCGAAAACCTAGAATGATAAAAAGTTTTATTGTAGGGATTTGAAAGTAAAGTTAAAGGTAGAAAGACACCAGGGCCAGAGGTGGTCACTGGGCGGGGAGGAACCCTTACATGGCCGGAAGAATACCATGTTTGGGGGGAAGGGCTCCTGCAAAGAGAGAGCTCCAGTTTGGTTCTTTTATACCTGAAGGGGCATGTGGGTGGTGCCCCAAGTTGGCTCAGATTTGGTGGGGGCTGGGACAGCTCGGTGACCAGGATTTGTAAATCAAAGGTCAGCCATGGGGGGGGAGGGTTCTTAAAGGCACCTCAACCCCCATCACTAGAATCTAGATTGAGTAATAACATTTGTTCTTAATAAAACTCAAAGGTTATTGAGAGAAAACAATAAAGGGAGAGTCTAGAAATAGAAATGAGATGCAAGGGATATTCTAATTCTATTACAGGTCAGGGGACATGAATGAAATAGCACCTATGAAAATAGTAATAGTGAGTTTCAAGTGAAAGACAGTTTATTAATTTTGGAATAAGTATTCTAAAGTGTAAAGTACAAGATAGGGGGAAAATTGATGTGAGACAATGAAAAGTTGAGATTGGGGGGATCAGAATGAAGAAGTAGACAGCTGAAGGTAGAGGGGTTCTTTAATGAGGAAAGGAGTTCAGAATCACAAGAATAATAAGAGTAGGAATGATTGGGAATTTGCTAACCATTGAGTACCTTCCTGTCCTAGCAATTCTTAGGCAAATTGGGGGGAGGAGGAAGAAGATATTTGTCTCAACATCAGTCATGAATGTTGATTCAAAATTATTATAATACTGAGAAAAGGATTTCAACACTATATCTCCTTATTTTTTCTTTATGTCTAAGTTGGACTTATATCAGGAATATAAAGGTAGTTTGACATTAGAAAAACAATCATGTTAACCAAAGAAAATCAATAAAAATGTATAATCATGTGTGGGACAGTGACTCTTATCCAAATTAAAATTCAAAGACTCTCAAGGTAAAAAGAAAAAAAAAAGAAAAGAAAAGAAAAAAAAAGGATTTATGACTATCTTGATCTGATGAAAAGGGCAACTCCCAACAGACTTGGTGTCAGTAGACTAGTGCAAAGCAGAAACTAAAACACACGATTAAATAGACCCTAAATGCAGAAGCCCCACTTGCCCCTCCTACCTTTTCTTCCACTGTCTAGGGGAATCCAGGTTTACACTCTAAACATGGAAATCTATCTAGAGAACTACTACTATACACAATATTCTTGGATGAGAGAATTCTGTTTCCTAAATTCCCAAAGGTATCATCACCTTCAAAAAAAGTACCTAAATGTTAATTAAGAGATGGGGAAAAACAGGAAGAGAAATGTTCAAGACAATCAAATACCTGCAGCTTTTTAGCTTTTTAGCTATAGCTCAAGTTGTTATTGCAAAGTCTCAAGTCACAATTAGGGCATAATTCAAGGCCATATTCCCATGAGAGGACTTCACTCAGTTTGTTCCATTCAATCATATCAGTTAATTCAGGAAAACATTTCATTAAAACATACTTACATTTTTAAAAAATTTCCCTCAATATTGTTAAAAGTATTTATCTTAAAAAGAAAGAGTTGGCATTATTTTTTAATGGAAATGTTAGCTTTTAGTAACAACCAACCAATCATTTTTTGAAGCATTTACTATGTGCCAGATACTGTACTAAAATAGGGAAACATTGGAAAAAAGAACACAAAATTATAAACTATTTAGAAAATCAACCAAAAATTAATCAATGTAATTAGTAAAATATAAAATTTGTTCTTTTTTTTTTTTTTTGAGAGGGTGGATAACCTGCTTGCCTTACTTTTCTCAACTATAAATAGGGATCAGAGTAACATCTATTTCTTAATGTTGTTATGAAGATCAAATGAGATTATAATAATAATAATAATGAGATATAGTACTCAGTCTGGTATATAGTAGGTGCTAGGTTACCTGCTATCTTTTCTCTTCCCTTTTAGCTGCTATATCCATTTGGGATTTGATGTGCATGGCATACAATACTGGTATTAACCTGTTTTTCATCTGAAAACTACCTAATTGATCCAGCTATCCCTCTCCAGGGATATAAAGGGCAGATTTTGAAATAAGATTTCATTGTAGGAACTCTAGAGGAACAACTTCCTTCTAGCAATGCAGACTAATGCTTTCTATGATTCATATCCTAGAAAGTTGCCTAAGGCATAGAGAAATAAAATTATTTGCCTACAGTGACACAAGACAGTTAGTGTTTAAAAAGTTCAAGAGACATATTTCTAGATAATTAATCATTTTATTAGCATAATTATGCCAAAGACCCTCATAGCAGTGGACTCTCAGCTTATATGTCCTGGGAAAAGTGAGTACTACAAAGGATGCTATCAACTATTGCATTGAGAAGTGGACTAACTCCAATAAAGGGTTAAGAGGATGACATCATGTTACGTTTGGACCAAGAGATTATCTCCATACCCGGATCATGCCAGCCTACCTCCACTCAAATTTGTTTGAATAGAATACAATGGACTTTACCATCTTAGATTAAATTTCTTGTGAGGTTAGATGGGGTTTGATCATGGTTAAGGAGAAAGTTAATTCAATTTTCAGAGACTGAGTTTTTAAATAAGGACTTTTTAAAAAGGGAGGAATTTTGGATCTCCATTCATTTCTCATTTGTCTGAGGCAGGCTTTCTATACAGTGTAATATGTTGCCTCTTAAAAGAAATTCACAAAAATCACTAGCATTTCTGTATATTGGTAACAAAAAGTAAGACAAGAGAGAAAGGAAAATATCATATAAAATAACCAAAAAACCCCCACTATGACTTAATCTGTTGAGACACACAGAGAACTTAGAATTTATTGTAATACAGCTAAATATAGCAATACAACTACAAAGGTTTTCACAAAAATAAAGGGAGATTCAAATTGGAAGTAAGATATTATTTGTGAATAGATTGTACCAATACAATTAAACAGTCTAAAAATCAATCACCAGATAATACCATAGCATTCACAGAAACAGACAAAATAACTACAAAATTCATATCAAAATCTAGGTGAATTTCTAGAGAAGTAACAAATAGGAAGGGTTGAGCATGGCATATCATAAAGCAACAATTATCCAGCACTTTGGTACTCGGGAAATGGAGGAGTTGATAAGATTAGGTAAAATTTTGAAAATTTGAACAGATTAGTAAACTCAACAAATTGCGGAGCACATTGTTTTGGAGAAAAAAACTCTTTATACATCAAAAATTTCCATGAAAACTAGGTAACTTTCAGATGAAAAATTGGTTAAGCATATCATACAACAAATTCCAAATGGAATGATTTGTCACTTCCTTCTCCAGCTCATTTTACAAATGAGTGATGAAGTCTTTAATGTTGGGTGTAGTTAGCAGAGGAATTGATAAAAATTAATCTCTGAGACAAGCAGGGGGAAGGCACATGCCATATATCTCCCCTAACTCTACTATGCTTCTCAACCTAATTTCTTCTTCTTACAGCTACCTCTTTTAGTTTAGGGACTGCTAAGTCCCTCTCAGGATTTAGATAGGCCCCAGTCTCATGGGATGTTCCCTTTCCACTGGGTAATTGTGAGTTGCACTAAGGCATTTGTCTTTCATATGTTCCCACACTCTGTTTCATATTTATCATTCCTGTTGTCTATTGTATCCCTTCATTTTGTCTATATCCTCTTCCCTAAATAAATCTACCTTTTGCCAAAGAGAATGGCCATTGGGAATTCTTCGAATGACCGAACCCCAGCTTTTGGTGGCTACCATCATCTGGTGTCTATATTACCCACATCATTTTGATGCTGAACCCAGACACATCATGAGGAACTGAGGCAAAAGAAGTTAAGGGACTTGCCCAGTGACATATAGCTAGTAAGTGTCTGAAGCCAGATGTGAACTCAGGAAAACTCATCTTCCTAACTCCAGGCACTCTCACCACCGTGTCACCTAGCTACCCTTTTGCAAAAGCATACACATATACTTTTAATATTTGGGTGTATATATACAAATAATATACATATACATATATATATATACTTACATACATTAGCTATATTTGTACATATAGCCATATATTATATACTTATAAACTAATATATGTTGTATACATATATATACACACACATTATATATATATATATATATATATATATATATATATATATATATATATATATATATATATATATATATATATATATATGTTAGATATAAATCTAAATGTACTTAAGCAATGTGACATAGTAGTAAGAAGACTAGGCTTAGAATAAATATTCCCATCACATGTATACACACATACTTTTAATATTTGGACATATATATCAAAATAATAGATACACATAGACATACATACATACATTAGCTATATTTGTACATAGAGGAATATTATGTAGTTATAAACTAATACACATATTATGTACATATATATATATATAAGATATAAATCTAAATGTATATAAGCAATGTGACATAGTAGGAAGAAAATTTGGCTTAGAAATTTGTCTTCAAATATTACTTTATATACATTATCTGTGTGACTTATAGGCAAATAACTTAATTTCTCAGAATCTTAGTTTCTCTGTAAAATGGGAGTAACACTTTTATTACCTAATTCAAAGTTTTATCATAGGAAATGCACTTTATAAGTTCTAGAGAGCTATATAAGCATGAGATGTTACATAGTAAGCATATTCTTTATATCTGTTTATATATAGGTGTTTGCCATTAAAACTGAGTGCAGACAAAACACCTTCTCCTGAGACCTTTCTTAGAGGAATAAGATGAATGAGAGAGTAATCAGAAATATGTTGGCAACTCACTGGAAGACGATATAGTGTTATAATTATGTCTGAAACATCCCCAAGTTTTTTCTATAAAGGTTCACACTGCCTTAGCTAGCCATAATCAGAAAAACCTCTTTTTGTTACAGCTGCTCAAGACAGAAAATATGTAGCTTAAAAACACCCCATGAAGGTAAATAGACTGGCTACAGTTAAAATTTAGCCCTGTGTCAACTAGCACAAAGAATACAGATCTTGTGGCTTATCAAGAAAAGAAAATCAGTTACATAGATACTGTGAAGGTTTTGTTGAGATATTAGAATTTTTTTTTAATTCCCCATTTTCCCAATACATATTAAAGGACAACCACAGTGTTATATTATTTTTGTCTCTTGCTTTTACCTTTAATAGCCAACAAGAGCAAAAAAGAAGCCCAAGCAATTACTCGGAGCTCCTAAAAGCTGTTTGTTTTGAAGAATGTGTAGAAATGAAGAGTTGCTATTCTCACTTTGCCCCATCTTAGGAGGACTTCTGGCCTTTTATTATCTTGATATGCAGGACATAGTTACAAATGAATGGCCCGCTGTTGTGCACTCTGCCATAGGAATTGTGTGGAGAAAATCAATGAGATGCTGTCTTCAGATCTCTCACTGCTCAAGAAAGTTTCTCTATAGATTCCTAGAATTGTTTTTTTCCTTGCTGAGCATAGCAGGCAGCCCATTGGCTTATAGAAGCAGAGGATAATTTATTAAGGCCAGCCTATATACTATTGCTCTGATTCATTCAGACAAGAGAATGATTTATTTAATAGGAAAAAAAAAACCCATATGAATTCTTTCAAGCATTCCTGACAAAAAGACTATAGTTAAATAGAAAATTTTACATTCAAATCCAAGTCTCAAAAAAACAAACAAACAAACCAAAAAAAACATATACACAACTAACACAAAAGAGAAGTCAAAGGAGACATAATAAGATTAAACTATTTGCATTACTGTATGAGATAATACAAGTAACTTCTGGAATTTTATCATTAATATTACAGTTAAAAGAAGTCTATATATAAAAGACACAGGTGTGAATTGATTATGTGGATATGATATAAAAAATGATAGGATAAGAAAAAGGAATGTACTGGTAGAAGAAGGAAGGGAGAAGAAGAATTAAGAAAATTAATTCACATAAAATGAATACATAAAGAAGAGCTTTTATAAATGGAAGGGGGAAAGGAGTGATAGGTATGCCTCAATCTCATTTTCATTGGAATTGGTTTAAAGAAGGAATAATATGCACATACATACATATATAAATGTTTGTATATGTATATATATATACATATATATATATACACACAAAAAACCCCCACACATTCAGTTGAGTATATTAATATTTATACATATATATATATATGTATATATAAACCCAAGAGGGAAATAGAAGGAAAAGGAATAAGAGGAAGGGAGAAAATTTTTTAAAATAATAAAGGGAGGGAGTTGTGGATTAAGGGAGGCAGTGGTTAGAAGCAAAACAGATTTTTGAAGAAGAAGAAGGTAAAAAGAGAGAAGGATAGACAGAATAGGATGAGGGAAAATAAACAGCATAACTTTGAATGGGAATGGAATGAACTTACTCAAAAAATGGAAGTAGAGAGTAGAATGGATTAGAAACCATTAGAAATCCAACAATATGTTGTTTACAAAAATTACATTTAAACTATAATTAAAACAGAAAGAAACACACAAATGTATAATGAGGGATTGGAACAGAATTTATTATGTCTCAACTAAGAAAAAAAAAAAGCATGGTTATCAATCAGTATCTCAGGCAAAACAAAAGCAAAAATAGACCTAATAAAAAGAAATAATTAGGAAAACTATATTTTCCTTAAACTGTACCATAGTGAATGAAGTAATATTTAAAAATTTAATAGCAAATTGGTCTGAAAAAAAGCCTCATTTCTTAAATATATTGGAAATGGATTCAAATTTTAAAAAAAGAAAAAAGAGCTATTCCCCAACTGATAAATGATTAAAGTATATGAATAATCAGTGTTCAGAAGCTACCTATTGTCAAATAAAAATGTTTAAATCACCATTAATTAGAGAAATGAAAAATTAAAACAACTCTAAGATACCTCTTCATATCTATCAGATTGGTAAACATAACAGAAAAGGACAAATGTCAGAGGGGATATGGAAAAGTAGGAGCATTAGTATTAATATCATTGATTGGGAACTGGCCTAGACATTCTGGAGAACAATTTGAAACTCTGCCCAAAGGACTATAAAATTGCACAATAGCAATACCACTACTAAGTCTGTATCCCAAAAAGCTCGAAGAAAAAGATAAAGGGCTCTTTATATACAAAAATATTTCTAGCAGTTCTTTTTGTGGTAGCAAAGAATTGGACATTGAGGAAATACTTATAAATTAGGAGATGGCTAAACAAATGTGTCAAATGATTGTGATGGAGTACTATTGTGCTATAAGAAATGTTATGGGGGGGGGGGAGCGCAGTGGATAGAGTACCAGCCCTGAAGTCAGGAGGACCTGAGTTCAAATTTGGTCTCAGACACTTAACACTTCCTAGCTGTGTGATCCTGGGCAAGTTAACCCCAATTGTGTCAGCAAGAAAAAAAAAAAAAAAAAAAAAAAAAAAAAAAAGGAAAGGAAAGGAAAGAAATGTTAAGGGGGCTAGCTAGATTCAGAAAAAAACCTGGGAAGAATTATGTAACATGATGCAAAGTGAAATGAACATAACCAGGAGATTATTGTACACTGTAATAGCAATATTGTAATGATTCATGATAAAAAATATTATCCAGAAAGTACTTCTTTTTAACTTTCTTCATTTTTCATGCTTTTTTTTTGATGTGGCCAATATGGAAATATGTTTTGTATGATTTCATAAAGCGATATTAGTTGGCTTGTTTTTCAATGGATGGGGATGGGCCAGAAGGACAAAGAGAATATGGAAGTCAAAATTAAAAAAAAATAATAGATTAAAAAAAAAAAAAGAAAGATAGGTTAGAACCAGATTATAAGGCATTTTACATGTCAAATAGAGGAGTTTGTATCACCTCTAAAGGAAGGTAATATAAATATTATTTTCATTTAACAGGTAAGGGAAGAGAAGCTCAGAAAAGTTAAATGGCTTGCCCTTGATCACTTATTTGGAAAGCGTGAGGCAATATGGTGTAGTAGATAGAACACTGGGCTTG
>NC_133619.1:179837734-179864953 GCF_048593235.1 Sminthopsis crassicaudata | reverse complement strand
ATAAGGGTTGCATCTTCTCTAAGCTATCCAAATGCTTCACTAACGAACTATACCAACAGGTCCAATGTAAGTAAACATTGTTTGTTCCATCAAGGAAGGGAGCCAGAGATTTAGTTTGTTAAACAAACTGTATTATGATATCTTGAATCAAGACAATAGATTATGAATTATTTAAAAAGCTATTTGATGACCTGGGTGACTTTGATCTGAGTGGATTAAATAGTACTGCAAAGATCAGGAAGCTCTTTTGTATGCTGAGGACTCTAATAAATTGATCTTTTTACCTGGTTTAAGAAGACAAAAATATTCCATGGTTGTCTACTTCTTGACTATTCCACTAAAAATGATAATACCTCAGAAAAATGAGCCTAATGCTATATAAATTCTTGGCAAAACGCCAAAATTTTTCTAAAAGTCATCAATAAGCATTTATTAAATATCCACTATGGGTCATGTATTTTGTTAAGTAGGTGGATAAAAAGAAAGGCAAAAAACAATCCCTGTTCTTAAAAAGCTCTTAAAAAAATTCTAAAACATATACAGAATAGAGACAATCTAAGAGGAAAGAATGAAGTTTTAAAGGGGAAGGCATCTTGAAGAAGATGAGATTTTAGCTGACCTTGAAAGAACCCAAGAAATCTAGTGAAAGAAATGAGAAAGGGGGGAATTCCAGATATGGGAGTCAGCTAGTGACAAGGCATAAGGTCAGCACATGGGAATGTCTTGTTCAAAAGCAGCAAGGAATCCAGTGTCTCTTGATGACAAAGTATGTGGAATGGGATAAAAAGTAGGAAAACGGGAAAGGTTGGAAGAAATTAGGCTAGGCAGGATTTAAAAAGCCCAATAGAAGATTATATATTTTATTCTGGGGTTAATAGAGAAGCACTGGAGTTTATTAAATAGGGTCAGACATTTATAATCTGATCTGCAATTTAAAGAGCTTAATTTGACATCTCACTGGAAGATGGACTGGGATAGGGTAAAAAACTGAGAAAGGAAGACTGATCAGCAGGCTATTGAAATAGTTCAGATGAGGTAATGAGATCTTCTACCAAGATGGTGGGCAGTGTCAAAGGAGAGAAGGAGGCATATATGATAGATGATATGAAGAAAGAATCACTACATGTATAACCTATATCAAATTGTTTACTGTCTTAGGGAGGGAGGAGGAAAGGGAAAAAAGGAAGAAAATTTGGATTTCAAAATTTTATAAAAAAAGGAATGTTAAAAATTGTCTTTACATGTAATTGGAAAAAATGCTATTCAAAATAAATTTTGCAAGCCTGATTGACTGATTAACAATATCTAACTACTAAGAGTTTCATGAAATAAGAATTGAAATTCGATAAGAACCAGTTCTCTACCTGCTAGCTCAGGCTGCCTTTCCTCTATCGCTACTTTTAAAAATAAACAAGGTATATTGCTGAACACAAAACAGGCTTTATCAACTTCATTCCTCCTCTGTTTAATATTTCAAATATTTTTTGATTCACTGTGGAAGAATGCAGAGAGGCTGACAAAAGTGCCAATGAGTAAACCTATGAACCTATGAACCATCCTACAGTACCCTGTTATGCTTAAACAATCCCAATGTGGGAATATCTCTAGAACTGTGTTTACTGTGCAGCTGTTGAAAGGGCTCAATCAGCTCACCTCTGGATCTCTTCAGCCCCTTTAGATAAATTTTTCATTTGATATAAAATTGAATTATTCCTTAAAGGAATATGAAGTAAAAGAGAAAAGTGAGAAAGCTCTAGATCACTTGACTTTTTTTTCCTTCCTGTTTAAAAGGGGATCTTTAACAACAAAATCAAGAGTTAAAGGATTTTAGATACTATTACATATTTTTAAGGGGAAAAAAAAACAACCCACTTAGAGAACATGTCTTTACTTAAGATACTTAAGAAGGTAAGTAGATGAGGGATATCTAGTAAAATTCTAGAAATGTTTTTGAATTGTAGATTAAAAAATGTAAAATATGAAGCTCATCACTGGGACTTTTCCTGCAGGTTCCAAATTGAGGGTTTGGGCTTCCTCTCTGTCCATTCTAGTATTGTAATTCTTTGATACTTCTGTGGAAAGTATGATTTGGTGTGGGTCTTGCCACAGTTTGGGGGCACACCTTCCTCAAATATTCCTTTAAATAATTTGATTTATTATTATTATTAATCAAATAATTTGATTAAATAAATTGATTTAATAATTTAAATAAATTGTAGTGATGTTTCTAACAGAATCAGGGGGATGATCTCAATGGGCTAAATATTTTGAAAGTTTTGGCAAAGGCAGTTCATGTAATGCCTCAGTGGGTTCAAATCACTAAACTAGATATAAGGATCTCTGCAGGTATATATTGATTTAAAAATCATGCATTAACATTATTGACATTGTATTGTATTTTTATTTATTTTACTAAATAGTTCCTAATTACATTATTTTTGATTTATAGGGGAAATTTATTTTTTTACACTTTTTAAATTAAATCTTTATTTTCAAAACAAATGCATAGGTAATTTTTAATATTCATCCTTGCAAAACCTCGTCTTCCAAATTTTTTCTTCCTCCCTTCTCCCCACCCTCTCCTCTAGATGGCAAATAATCCAATATATATTAAACATGTGCAATTTTTCTTTATACATTTCTACAATTATCATGCTGCACTAGAAAAATCAGATCAAAAAGAAAAAAAATAAGAAAATAAAATGCAAGCAAACAAAAGCAAAACCCCCCCCCACTGTATTGTGATTCACATTAATCCCCACAATCCTCTCTCTGAGTGTGGATGGTTCTCTCCATCACAAAACATTGAAACTGGCCTGAATCACCTCACTGTTGAAAAGAGCCACCATCGGACAGAGCTGATCATCATATAATCTTGCTGTTGCTGTGTACAATGTTTTCCTAGTTCTACTCACTTCACTCAGCATCAGTTCATGTAAATCTTTCCAGACCTCTCTGAAATCATACTACTGACAATATTTCATAACATTCATATATCATAACTTATTCAGTCATTCTCCAACTGATGGGCATCCATTCAGTTTCCAGTTCCTTGCCACTACAAAAAGGGCTGATACAAACATTTTTGCACATATGTGTACTTTTCCCTTTTTTAGGATCTCTTCAGGATACAGGCCCAGTAAAAGACACTGCTGGATCAAATGGTATACACAGTTTGACAGCCCTTTGAACTAGTTTCATACTGCTCTCCGTGTTGATTGGATCAATTCACAACTCCACTAACAATGTATTAGTGTCCCAGTTTTCCCATATTCCCTCCAACATTCATCATTATCTTTTCCTGTTATTTTAGCCAATCTGAAAGGTATGTAGTAGTACCTCAAAGTTTTCTTACTTTGCATTTCTCTGATCAATAATTATTTAGAGCATCTTTCCATATGACTAGAAATGGTTTTAATTTCTTCATCTGAAAATTGCCTATTCTCATCCTTTGACTATTTATCATTTGGAGACTGGCTTGTATTCTTATATATTTGAGTCAATTCTCTATATATTTTGAAAATGAGGCATTTATCAGAACCCTTGAATATAAAAGTTTTTCCCCCAGTTTATTACTTCCCTTCTAACCTCTATATTGGTTTTATTTATACAAAAGTTTTTTTTAACTTAATATAATCAAAATTATCCGTTGCATTCCATAATGTATTCTAGTTCTTTTTTGCCACAAATTCCTTCCTTCTCCACAAATTTGAGAGGTAGACTACCTTATGTTATTTTATTTTATTTTTTGATAAGGCAATTGGAATTAAATGACTTGCCCAGGGTCACACAGCTAGGAAGTGTTAAATGTCTGAGGCTGGATTTGAATTCAGCCCCTCCTGACTTCTGCTCTATCCACTGTGCTACATAGGTGCCCACTTAAGTTCTTTTAATTTACTTATAGGGTGTTAGGTGTGTGTCAATGCCTAGTTTCTGCCATACAAATTTCCAATTTTCTCAGCAATGTTTGTCAAATAGTGAGTTCTTATCTCAGAAGCTGGGGTCTTTGGGTTTATCAAACACTTCATTACTATAGTCATTGACTACTGTCCCTTGTGAAACTAACCTCTTCCACTGATAGACTACTTTATTTCTTAGCCAGTACCAAATGGTTTTGAGACCACAGCTTTGTAATATAATTTTAGGTCTGGTACAGCTAGGCTACCTTCATTTGCATTTTTTCATTAATTCCTTTGAAATTCTTGATGTTTTGTTCTTCCAGATGAAATTTGTTGTTATTTTTTTTTCTAGCTCTGTAAAATAATTTCTTGGGAGCTTGATTGGTATGACACTGAATAAATAGATTAATTTAGGTAGAACTGCCAGTTTTATTATATTAGCTTGGCCTACCTATGAGCACTTGATATTTATTTTATGGTTTGATTTATCTTGTTCCGATAGAGGAAAATTGAGATTGCCCACTACTATAATTTTACTGTCTCTTCTTGTAGCTCTCTTCTTCTCTAGGAAATTAGATGCTGTACCACTTGGTACATATATGTTTAGGTAATATCAATACCTCATTATCTACAATATCCTTTAGCAAGGTGTAGTTTCCTCCTTATCTCTTTTCATTTGATCTATTTTTGCTTTTGCTTGATCTGAGATAAGGATGGCTACCCCTGCTTTTTTACTTAAGCTGAAGCATAATAGGTCCTGTTCCAGCCTTTGACCTTTATTCTATATGTATCACTCTATTTTAAATGTGTTTCTTATATACTGTAGGATTCTGGCTTTTAATCCATTCTGATAATCTGCTTCCTTTTTAAGGAAGAGTTCATCCCATTCCCATTCCCAGATAAAATTACTAACTGTATTTCCCTCCCTTTTATTTTCTTGATGATTTCTCAAAATATGTTGTCTAAGATCTTTTTACAGTGTGGTTTTCAGGGAGTCCAATAATTCTTAGATTGTCTCTCCTTGATCTATTTCCCAGATCAGTTGTTTTTCTAATGAGGTATTTTACATTTTCGTATTTTTTTAAATTTATTTTTGTTTTGTTTGACTGATGATGTCTCAATGAGTCATTTTCTTTTGCTGATCTACTCCCAATTACATTTTAATCTGATTCTGAGTACTTGTTGCTGGTTTCATGCCCCTCAGAGATACTTTATACCTCAGAACACTAAGATTGGAAAGGATACAAGAAAGGTTACATTTTGCAGCTACATTCATCTCTATAAAGAGAAGTGGATCTAAATTTGATACAAACCTCCTTTTTCCAGGGGCTTTCCTATTACCACTCTATATGGCAATGATCTGTGGGCTTCTTTATCTCTTTTGCCTTCATCTCCTTCCTAGAATGAAGGATTAAATGAAAGTACCCCACATGGGTCCTTCTGCCCCTCTTCTGCCCCTTTACTGAGGGTGTTGGAATGGAAGGAAGAATGTTGATTTCAGGAACAGAGAAACTAGTTTTGAATCCTCATTCTGCTTACTATCTGTGTGACCCTGGGAATACAAGAAAAAATATAGAATAGTGTAGTGGAGAGAGGGTTCAACTTGGAATCAAAAAGGCCTGGGTTCCAATTGTACTTCAGACATTTATTAATTGCTTGATTCTGGGCAAATTGCTTCAGTTTTCTAATCTGTAGATGAGGGAGCTGGATTAGAATATCTAAGATTTCTTTCAATTCTATATCTATAATCTTATGATGGGCCTAAGATCTCTGGGTCTCAATTCCTTCAGAATTATTAGTTAAGGCCCTAAGTATGACTTATGATAAATAATAGTTAAATGTGAAGAAATTTCTCAAAGCATGAATTCAGTGATTGCTAAAATAGCTTATGGCACTATAGGACGTGTATACAATTGCAATTTCTCCTGTATCCCTTATAATACCCTGAAATCAAATGTCAGGTAGTTCTCACATTTATTGCCAATGAACACCTTCTTTATTTTGAAGGAAAGCTCAGTTATTTACAACATAGCATTAAGGAAGCTAAGGTCATGATTGTAGATCAGGTATCCTCTCTCAGTTTTATTTCTCAAAACCTGGGCATTTGTATCACAACTTCAGGTCATGAGTGTGACAGAGAAAATAAATCAATGAATAGATCAGAGGATTTTGACCCAATCCAAACCCCTCTCCCCACTTTTTTTTTTTTTTTTTAACAAATGAGGAAACTGATACTAAGAAATAAGGTCACCATTAGGCAACTAACTAACACAATTGACATTAGAAGTAGGCTTTCTGATGATAAACCCTTTAATAAGTAGCAACACCATTTTCTCTCTATCTTTTTCTCTCTCTCTCTGGTTTTAGTCATATTTATTCAACAGCCATTTATTAAGTTTCTACTATGTGTTTATTTAATATTAAGCTTCTACTATGTGTTTATTTACTTAGACTGTACTGGTTGTCACCATATAAATATTTTCCTTCCAAGGTGATTCCATCTATGAACAATACTATTATTTGTTCATTTTTAAGTAATTGTATTTTTAAATGAAATTTTCACCAAATGCATGCAAAGATAGTTTTCAATAGTCACTTTTACAAAATCTTGTGTTCCAAATTTTTCTCCCCTTCTTTTTCCCTCCCCCAGACAATAAGCAATCCAGTACAGATTAAATACATACAGTTCTTTAACTATATTTCCATATCTGTCATTTCCACATTTTGTCTAAAAAAATCAGATCAAAAGGGGAAAAAAACCCAAAAAACATGAGGGTAAAAAAGAAAAAAAACAAACAAACAAACAAAAAAAAAAACAAGAAAGCAAGCAGCAAAAAAAAAAAAAAAAGGTGAAAATACTATGTTGTGATACATTTTCAGTCTTCATAATTCTCTCTCTGGATGTGGGTGGTACTTTCTATCACAAGTCTATTGGAATTGCCTTGAATTACTTCAAAATGCTGTTACATTAAGAATTCTAATCTTGGGGCAGCTAGGTGGTCCAGTGGATAGAGCACCAGCCCTCAAATCAGGAGGACTTATGTTCAAATTTGACTTCAAACACTTAGCACTTCCTAGCTGTATGACCCTGGGCTAGTTACTTTACTCCAATTGCCTCAGGAAAAGAAATTCTAATCCTTTCTTTGCCTATTATTTGAGATAATTTATTTACTATTGGGATTAGTTGATCCTTAAATGTTTTATAAAATTCACTTGTAAATCTATCTAGTTTCTGTGCTTTATTTTTAGGAAGCACATTTATGAACTATTCAATTTCTTTTCCTTAAATATGTCTACTTAGATATTCTCTTTAGATATCCTGCTAATCTGGGCAATCTGTTTGTTAATAGGTGGGACCATTTTTCATACCTATGCTTTCAGGTTTTTTAAAATTTTTCCACTATGCTACTCATCATCCATTTGCTGCAGATCCATCACCATTACTGGTAAAATAGCTCTAAATTCAGTCCAAAAATAAGGAGATTAAAAGAGATGATTTTGAATGTCCCTTTCATCTAAATTTATGATCCTGTACCTTATGATCCCTTCCAACAGTGGGTTAGTTGCATTATCTGGAAAACATATTAAAATGTCTTTATTGCTACAAGGAAGGAAATTGAAAGTGAAGATAATTTTAACGTATTCAAACTATCATTTGGTTCCTAGAGAAATAAGTAGTCATTTGTACAATAAATCATTTTATAGGGAGGTAAAATTATAAATAGAATAGTGGTTATTTGACACTTTACTCTTCAAATTTTATGAAGCCCTGAATTTAGCAGGAAAGGGTGAAAATGATGATTGCCTCTGGTGCTGGAGGTGCTAAGTAGCAATTTAAGAGGATTAAACTAGCAACAAGGCCTAAATTTTAATAATTACTTTAATTACAGAGTACTAATGGTCATTTACAATTTCCAGACTCAATTGCAGAATAAATTCTAGGTGGATTTGATGCCCATAGATTCCATGTGTATGACTTATTATTTATCACATAAGCATCTATAAGTTTATGACATGAAGGGAACAATCTCAAAGCCTTATTTCATAAAATCGTTTCTTTTTTTTTTTAAGTACCCATGAGTTTATTTTTATAACTTGCTTTATCACTATAGTTATGTACCTATGAACCTGGACTTTTTAGTCTTTTTATTTTTGTGGGAATCTGGTGTCTGGTGAAATCTTTGAATTTCTTCCTTGTAGAATGTTTTTAGATATATAAAACAAAAAACATAGAAATCTATAAAAATCCATTATAGAAAATTTCTAATTGTAAAATATTTATCAAAATTAAAAAAATAAGTTCAAAGACCCTTCTCTAATCTTTTCAAATGATATATTATTTTAATTGTATTTTATATTCTAGGAACAAGGGACCCAGTTACTCAAAAAGATTCCTAACAGTGGCATGTGGACTAGAAAAAAAAAACAAACAAAAAACAAAGAAAAAAACCCAGCCTCATAACAAACTAGGAGACTATGTTGGAGGATAACTGAACAAATTATGGTATATAAATATGTAAGAAGCACAGCCTGGTACTTTGCCAGTACTCTGAAAATCAAATAAAGTTTCATTGCTCTGTTTCCTCTAGAGATACAAAATATTTTAGAATGTTTACATGGGAATACTTACATAGGTGAGGAAAATAATCCAAATGTATGTAGTGCCATGGAGCAAGAGCAATTATAACTTCTTCCCCACCATTATATTTGGCAGGGGACTATTATAATTGCAATGGAATTTTATTGTACCAAAAGAAAAGAAAAATATCAAGTTACAATAAAAGACTGGAATGAAAAAAAGTAGAATAAAAAGGGTAATCTATATGATGACTATCAATGTAAATTATAAGAACAATAGCAAAACTTTGATAAATATCCTGGGGGAAAAATTCAGAAGGAGCCACAGAATACAAGCAAGGTAATTTTGTGGACATCTTTATTAAAATCAACATATTTTTAACAAAAGAATTTTTAAATAATATATTCGTAGGTACATATGCAGTTGTTTACAATCCACTTTTCCTCTTTGTTTTTCTTTTACTTCTTCCCTATGCATTTAGATATTTATATTTATTGATGAAAGATAAAATTATATTTATTAATTCTATATCAAAATTCTTCTAAAGATATAAATGATTAAAATGTATATCTAATCAATTTTATAGATTTCCAATTTCATATTAAACTATTTAGAAAAAGGGAAAATGATTGATGAGATTTTATTTCATTTGAATTCATTACCAGATGATCATTTATAACCCTATCACATTTTTTATTCCATGCAGACATATAATGGCTTTTCAAAAACAAAGATTATGACCTGAATTTTGCAACCTTTTACTCTATACTCCATTTTCTACAACAAATGGGCACTTAGTTGGCTGTTAAGAATTATTTATTATCTTTTCTGAATGATCCCATTGTCAGTCTTGCTTATGTTTCTTCTTTCACTGGAAAGTCCAGAGGAATGACTCATACCTTAAATGAGCATGAAGGTGTAAAATGCTTTTGCCCATATTTGCTCCTCAAAACTGATTTTAAGTAATAATAAAAAGTGTCATTTGTATAAATTCTTTATTGTTAAAAAGTTTTCATTATTCATTAACTCATTTGATTATTACAAAAACTCTGGTGTCTGTGTGTGTGTGTGTGTGTGTGTGTGTGTGTGTGTGTGTGTGTGTGTGTGTGTGTAGATAAAGTCATATTATCTCCATTTCATAAATGATAAAACTTTGGGTTATATGACTCATTCAAAGTCACCTAGCTAGTAGTGACAGGGCCATAATTTGAATCCCAGTCTTCTAGTTCAGTTCTCTTTTCACTCATCATATCATGCTGTTTTTTTAATCTACGGTTGTTATCCTTTGTTCTCAAGGGCGACCAAAATGACATCACTATGTTAGAGTGGAGTTACAGCGTGTCGGACTATGGCTGATCAGACCAATTATTACTCAGAATTCTCTGCCACAGGCGAACACAAATAGTTCTCATGAGCATTTAGGATGTCTTCTCTAACTGTACATCATCTAAGATCTTAGATTCAATAGGCCAATCAATTAAGAAGCTCCTATTATCTGTCAGGCACTGAGCTAGATGCTGGAGATATAAATTAAAAAAATGAAATGATACTTATTCTCAAGGAGCTTTTGTTAAAACCTTTTGTAGTAACTTTATTTTCATGATAGTGATTATAAGGACCCAGTGAGAAACGAGAAAAAACAATACTGAACTTAAATTTGTTGATGGGTTTTGGGAATAACTAATTATATCTGCTCCAGCAAATTCATGGGTAATCTCTGAGGGAAATGAGGATCTAAAAATAAACATACCTTAAGACTTTGTTCCCCAGTTTGAAAAGGGAACAAAACAGTTAAAGATAAGAATTGAAATGTTTTTTCAGTCAACATGAAATTAGAATGCAGAATGCTGTCTTAAGTTACTCTCTTTCTGTCCCTCCCCCTCTTTCTTTTTCTCTCCCTCTCTGTCTCTCTCTTCACCTTTTGCCTTCACCACTTTCCACTCTCTCCACCTCTCTTTCTAGTTTTTAAAAGGTACTGTGATATCTGGAGTGAAGTAGACTGGACATTTCTTTTAGTAGAAATATAAAATGGGCAGAGTGATTGAATAGTGGATTTTAAATTGAGTCCTCTTGTTTAGGCAAAGCAAAGTCAAATTCCTGGGATTGTCTTGTTAGCATATCTAAGGCATATTCAACTGTTATGCAGTTGCTCACCTAGACATAAGGCACATGTGAGTTTGTTCTTAACTAGGAACCTCCCTAACTCCTTCTAACTCTCTAAGATCTGGCCATTTCTTCCTTTCAGCCTCTGACCTTTAAAAAGTCTCCTCCATTGGTAAATCATTTTGATTTTTGCCTGTGAACCTTTTTACATCAATAAAGGGCCCTTGTGAGTATGATGACATCTGTTGTGAAATTTTGTATTCTGAATTGCTTTCCTCTCATAAAGTACTTCATCATAAGTACCTGCCACTTCTTCAGAAATAACAGGATAATATACCATGTTTCATGAGATGGTGATTAGCCCCTGAGAACTTTATAGCATCCCCCCCCCCCAGTCTTCAGTGACCCTTTAGTAATAGGCAAAATGGTCTAGGGGACAAAAGACATGGATTTTAGTCTTTGTTTTGCCACTAAATAATTATATAGTCATAGACAAATGATTTAACCCTGAAGCTCTGTTGATATTTGTAAAAAGAGATAAAAACCACATTTCTTCCTTCTGACTATTGTAAGGGTAAAAAAAAGTTATAGATTATTTAATGAAAACACAGATTCAAATTGTTAGAACAAAATTAGCACAAACAGCAGATAATTGTACCGAATTGCTTCCATTTGATTTTTCTTAAGAAGATTCTGAAGATTGTCTGGCAAGGTACCAGATACTGAGGTCCTCTCTTGAACTAAACTACCAAGCATTCAAACTCTACTCCAGAGAGCATAGCCTTGTTGGGCTGGTCACATTGTTTGCATGTCAAATGTATACTTGTCAAAAAAGCTATTTTACGAAGAACTAATTTAAAGCAAACATTTAGATGGTGGTCAGAAAAAGCAATACAAGGACTCTCAAGCTCTCAAGAATTTTAGAATTGATTGCAAGACATGGGAGACACTGGCACAGCACCATCCAGCATGGTGTGCCTTTTTCAGAGAAGATGCTGTGTTCTATGAGTAAAGCAGAATTGCAATAACTTGAAAGAAATGGAAGATGTACAAAGTTAGAGACTACTCTAAATGGTCATATGGACCATTTGTGCCTGACCTGTGGTAGAGCATTCCAAGCTCACATGATCTGATCATCTGTAGCCAGACACACTGTAACATAGGGATGACATTTTGGTCTTCTTCAAGAATGAAGGACAACAATAATTTCAATTATGCCAAATTGAATTTTTTTTTTGCGTGAATATAATGAATGAAACATGGATGGATAGGAAAGGAAATGGTCAATTGGGGGAAAACTATTAAAAGATTGATACTAAATTTTTATAAGTAACTAACACAAATATTGAAGATCAAGTCATTCTCCAAAAGATAAAGGCAAGATGCTACAGGAAAGTATCAGAGGAGAGAAGGGGGCTGGGACAAATATTTTTAATGTCAAGGCAAAATTGACATGATGTGGCAACAGATGGGACAGGGGGAGTAAGAGTGAAAAGTCAGAAATGACACACTTAGATTATAAATGTGGATGACTAAAAGGATGATGGTGCCTTTGATAATAATTTAAAAGGAAGAGGGGAAAGTTTGGGGAAGGCAAGAATAACGAGTTCAATTTTGGATATGTAGAGTTTAAGGTGTCTAGGGGAACATCTACTTCAAAATGCCCAATAGTCAGTTGGCAATCTGAAACTGAAGGTCAGAAGAGAGGTTAGTATGAAAAATAGATTTAAGAATCATTTAATAGAGATATTAGTTTAATTCATGGGAGATGATGAGCCATGTGTTTGTTGCCTCATCTATAATATGAATTTTTTGAGGGAAGATATAATGTTTTCTGTTTTGTTTTTATCTTTCTCATGCTGGGCAAATAATAGGGACTAGATAAATTAAATATCTGTCTATTTCTAACCATTGAAGTGGGGTGGAAAGAGGAGACAGATGGAAGACTTTCTATAGACACAAACTACTCTATTCTTGAAGGTTTCCAATTATATATAAATATATTTTTAAATATTCATCTTTATAAGATTTTGAGATCCAAAATTTTCTCCTGTCCCTGCCCTCTTCCCTCTTCAACATGATGAGAAATCTGATATAGATTATCCATATACAATTACATTAAACATATTTCCACATTAGTCATATTGTGAAAGAAGACTCAAAACAGAAGGGAAAAACCACAAGTAAAAAAACAAAACAAAACAAAAAAAGGTGAAAATAGTATGCTCAATCTGCATTCAGACTTCCATCATAAGTTCCTGGTCAGCATTTTCCATCATAAATACCATGGAATTGTCTTGGATCATTGCATTTTTGAGAAGAGCTAAATCTATGTTTATCATCACACAACGTTGCTATTACTATGAGCAACATCTTCTATGGTACTTCTTCATTCAGCAATAAATTCCAAATTCTTTTCCTTCCTCCAATTCTTCTCTCATCCACTGAAAAGGCAAGCAAAATTATACTGTTATATAAGAAAAATAATGTAAAACATGTATTCCATATTAGCCATGTTGAAAAAAAAAGCAAAAAAAAAAAAAAAAGTAAATGCAAAAAAAAAAAAAAAAAAAAAAAAAAACCAAAACACTTCCATTTGTCTTCAGAATTCACCAGTTTTCTCTTTGGAGATGGATAATATTTTTCATTATGGTCCTTTGAAGATGTCTTAGGTAATTGTTTTGATCTGATTAGCTCAGTCTTTCACAGTTGATTAAACCTACAATATTGCCATTACTGTGTAGTGTCCTTCTGGTTCTGTTTATTCACTTTGTGTCATTTCATATGCTTTCTTGAGTTTTTCTGAAATCATCTTGCTCATTATTTCTTATAATAAAATAGTATTCCATCACAATCATCTGGATCAAAGGGTATGCCCAGTTTTATAGCTTTTTGAGCATAGTTCCAAATTGTTCTTCAGAATGAAGTCTACAAAGCATTAGTGTTTCAATTATTAAAAATTTCCCTTGAGTCATTATCATTTGCCTTTTATGTCATATTAGACAATTTGATAGAGGTGAGATTGCTTTTCTCCACATTTTTAATGGATTTTTAACATTTTGATTGATTATTTTCCCCTAGAAATCTCTTTCTAGCTCCAAAAAATAATTTTTTGATAATTTGATTGGTATGGTACTGAACAAGTAAATTAAACTAGGTAGAATTGTAATTTTTATTATGAAGGCTTGGCCTACCTGTAAACAGTGAAAAAATATTTTTATTAATGTGAAAAGTATTTTATAATTTTGTTCATATAATTCCTGGATTGGTATTGGCAGATAGACTCCAAAGTATTTTATATTGTGTGCTGTTATTTTAAATGGAATTTTTCTTTTTATCTTTTCCTGCTGGACTTTGTTGGTAATATGTAGAAATGCTGATGATTTATGTGGATTTATTTTATATCTTGAAATTTTGCCAAAACTTGTTGTTTCAATTAATTTTTCAGTTGATTCTCTAAGTAAAACATGATATCTGCAAAGAACAATAGTTTTTTTCCTCATTAGTTATTTTTATGTCTTTGATTTCTTTTTTCTTGCCTTATTGTTATAGCTAGCTTTTCTAGTGCAATACTGAACAGTAGTGGTAATAATGGATATCTGTATCTTACATTTGGTATTATTGGGAAAACTATTTTATCTGCATTACAGAGAATTCTTGCTCTTGGTTTTAGATAGATACTACTTATTCTAAGATCTTTTCATATACTTTGTAGCCAGTTTTTCAAAAGAATTTATGTAAGAAGGGAAGGAGAGCCATAGGAAGGTAGTTAGCAGGAATGGTTAAATCAAAGGAGGGTTTTTTTAAGGATAGGAAAACATGGGTGTTTCATAGTCATCAGGGACAGAATTAGGAGACAGGGAGGCATTGAATAGCAGAGAAACTGTGGAAATGATATAGTGAAAAATCTGCTCGAAAGGATGGTAGGGGATTGGATCAAGGGCACAAAAGGAGAGGTTTGACTTAGCATGAAGAAAGACCTTAATATAAGACAAAGAGTATAGGGGAAAGGACTGCAAGATTTCTGAGTAATATGAAATAAGGAGGAAAGAAGAGGGAGCTCTCAGTAAGTAGACTAATTTTTCCCCCCGTGGAGTATTAGGCAGTAAAATACAAAACCAAGTGAGTTTCTATCATCTTGCTAGTACATGTTAGAGGCAACTTGACTTTGCCAAGAAATTGGTACTTTATCATATTTTCACGAACTTTCCTTATACTTATCCTTGTTGTTAGTCTAACCTCATATTTCTTTATTTAATAATGAAAGGAAACAAATTCTAGAATATACTATATGTTTGCATATAAGCAAATTAAAGAAATAATTTTCAATGAACTGACCCATATCCATTGAAAAACTACTCATGTCCTCTAGGAGTATCCATATCTCAGGTTGGAAATGTCTATATTCTACCATACTGTGTTTCAATGTTTATTATCAAGAAAAAATATAAAATGTGAATCTTTATTTCATGTTTCCCCTTAAGTCATTTCATTTAAGGCAGGAATTCTGATCCTGACTTTTTTTTTTTATAGATTTCTTTGGCCATGTGGTAAAATTTATTGATTCCTCAGAATAATATTTTTAAAGGCATAAAGTAAAATATGTAGGTTTCTAAAGAAAACCAATTATATTGAAATGAAGTTTTCAAAATATATTAAAAAACAAGTTCATGGGGGCAGCTAGGTGGTGCAGTGGATAGAGCACCAGCCCTAAAGTAAGGAGTTCAAATGTGATCTCAGACACTTAACACTTCCTAGCTGTGTGACCCTGAGAAAGGCACTTAACCCCAATTTCCTCAGCAAAATAAAGCCCCCTTCAAAAAAAAGTGACATGAAAAGTTTTGGAATTCTAAAATTCTATTTGGTATGAGCAGTGAGTGACTTGTTTGATGTCCAGATAATCACAGACTCTATGATAATAATCTGATTCCAGCTCACCTGTTTATCTGCCCTTAGGTCTTTTTTTAAAAGTCATTGATTCATATCATTGAAGAAAGAAAGAAAAACAACTGATACACTGAAAACAAATAAATCTCTTAAAAGTCCAACATGTACATGTAGAATCCAGGAATCTTTTTTTTTTCCTTCCTTTGGTGCATAATTGTTAGAGTACAAATGGAAAAATTACAGAAAATACCAAAGTTCAGATAGCCAAGGAAGTGGAAAAGCAAATCAGAAGAAGGAAAATGTAAGCATACTTTAAGGTGGAAAACTCATAGCAAAAGATACAAAATAGACAAAGTAGTAATACTTTCTTGGAATCTTGGTCTTTACTGGAAATAGGAAACTAATCCCAAGTTGGAAGTTGAAAGAATGATGAGTTTCAAAAATAAGTTCAAACTGCAGATCCTAATGAGATAAGAAGACAGTACTGTTCAAACCGGTTCACAAAACACTTACTAAGCATTTACTATGTTCTAGGTGCTGGAAATGCAAAAACAAAAACAGACCTTTTCTTTCAGGAGCCTGCATTCTGTATGGATATTATAACTAACCATCAAATTTTACTATTTCTACCTCCACAACACCTCTTACAACTGTTTCCTTTTCTCCACTTATATGACCACCTTATTAGGCTCTCACTGGTACTTATTCGACTATTGCAAAAGACTCATAATAGGTTAAGTCTCTTCACCCTTCAATATATTCTCCACACAGCTGCTAAAGTGATTTTCCTAAAATAAGATATGATCCCACTCTTTTCCTATTCAATGAACTCAAATGGCTCCCCTATTACTTCTAAGATCAAATACAAATTCCAGCACTTACCATTCAGAGTCCCCACCCCATCCCCCCTCAATTTGGCTTTAGCTTACTTTTCTAGACTTATTACACAATTCCAATTTGTGTAGACGTTAAAATGCTTTATGGATTCTATAGTACATCTACACTGGCATCCTTGTTATACATCAAAGATGGCACTCCTCCTATGGAGGAGTAAAATTTGATGGACTCATGTTCAGAATCCTTTCTCTCTTCCTTTCTCTCTTAGATCCCTTACTTTGCTTCAGTACTCAGCTCAAACTCTACCTCCTACATGAAACCTTGTTTGATTTCTGAGTGCCTTTTCCCTCACAATTATATAATTATGACCTGTATATTTATCTACATTTATAATCTACAATTATAATTCTATAGGTATTTCTATCTCTATCTTTATCTACATTTCCCTTCCTCCCTTCCCCCCCTCTCTCTCCCCTTGTTTCCTTCCTTTCTTCTTTCCTTCCTCCCTTCCTCTTTCCTTTCTTTCATTCCTGATTAGCTGTGGAAGCATTCAAAATATTCAGTAGATTTACGCCATTTCTCATTGACATTAGTTCTCTTGGTTTCTAGTGCTGTAAAATTAGAGGTCTTTAGTGCCTTGGTGCATTCTTCCTTCTATTGCACCTGAGAAAAGAGCCTCTTTGGTCTTTGGCCTCTGAATTTGTTCTTTGCTATTTTAGGGAGTGAAGATTATAACCTTGTGAGTTTGAAAAATTTGGAGGGAGTTTCAGCACCTTAACATCTACAAGTCTGGAGGACTCTTAAGTGCTGTGGAATTGCAGACTGTATTTTACAACTGGCCCTGAGGAGTAAGGAGTGATCTTCTGGATCGAAGCTAATGGAAGCTGAGACTGTTACCTGGTATTTATGCTGCAGGAATTTGGTAGGATAGAGCTATGTCAAAAATGAAGCCTACTTTTTCTAGAGATTGGTGTGATGGAGGAGAGAATAGCCTTCTGAGTATTGAAAAAAATATGTTGTGATGTTTTTTATCATTGTTTTTTTTCTACCTTTGAAATAAATATGACCTTATAAAATTACATATAATATATACATAATATAAAAATTAGTGTTAAGTTGCTAAATGAAATGGGGATGCTATTTATTGTCCTCTAATAATGAGGAACAGAGTTCATAGGGGCTTGAACCAATAGCATTATAGAAAGTATATCTCAAAAATCAAAAACCTCATAGGGTACTTTGGAACCCTGAGAGGGCAGACCTCATGACTGAGAAAAACAAGAAGGAACAAGGAATATAACTTCCATAGCTGTTTATACACTACTGTGATTTTGCTCTATAAAAATAGCATCCTTCCAACAAGTAAACGAATTGCTTTCTTGTATCCTGCCCGATCCATTGTCTTTCTTATCAGCATGTCACCCAAACTGGAACCAGGTTGGATCTGCTGGATGGACCAGAAAAAAAACAATACTTACTGATTGATGAAGACAAGAGAATACAAGATAACTAGGGAAATGGAGAGAACTAGCAAGGGTAATAACATACCAGTTAGTTGTAGGATACTAGGATCATAGATTTATAGACTGAAGATGGCTTCTACAGGTATGTTTTATATCCTGTGTTGTGAAAAGACTTTTCTGGACCCTCTCCCTCCCATTAAAGTATACTTGCTTGCATTCTGTTCCTTTAGAAACTGAAGACCAGAAACAACTAGATTTCAGAGAGTTGGCAAACTTGCATAGAAAAAAAAAAAAAAGGCCTTTATTTTCACTAATGTTTGACTGAAATCCATAATTTCCTTCAATAATTTAAAAGAAAACACATTATTATTAGAATGGATCCATATGTTTCACATTCTCAAAGGGATCCATGACACACGAAAAAAAGTTATTAAGAACTTCTGCCTTAGGGACTGAATGAATTCAAATCCCTTTCCTACCACTATTACTTCTAGTTGAAAGTAATCCAGCCAATTAGTTTAGACTGAAGTGGGAATAACAGATAATAGTTTTCTGGTTTACCTTCTCCTTTCAGAGATTCCTAGAAAAATAGTGGCTTAACCCAAAGGGATGAACCTTTAAAGATGAAATTTTAGACATGGTGATAGGCCAGTGGGGAAGATAAATTTAAGGGGGTAGTATAAAGTTAGGATGAGGTATTCTATAGAATTTTTCAGGTCATTGTATAGGTAGATCTGCCTTTGAATAATCTAAGGCCCAGGAATACTTGATATATTTATGACATCTTGGTTTAATAAAGAGAAATTGATTCAAATATAAAATAATAAAGAGAATATTTGGGGACCAATGAAATGAATTTATTGTCTCCTATATACCAAACATTGCACTAAGGCTCAAGGGAAGAGAAATGAAGGGAAGGGAAGGGAGACAAAAATGAAATAGCCCCTTTTTTCATAGGGAATCTTATATTCTACAAGAGAAGAAAACATGAATACACGTAAATATATAGAAAAAAGCATATGAAAATATGTATTAAATCCATAAAAAGGTAATTTGGCTGCATTAATAGTTAAAGTTAGACTTTATATAAGAAGAAGCATTTGATATGAGCTATGAAAGAGACCTGGAATCCTAGGAGGTAGAGGTGAGGGCATGCTTTTCAGGTATGGTGATCAGCCTGGGTGAAAAAGCACAGAGTTTAGAAATTCTGACGACAGTCCTAACACAAGCAATGTGTTGTGTTGTTTTTTTTTTTTTTTTTTTTTTCTTATAGAAAGCATGAAAAAACTATTAAAGAACTGGTGGGAAAAAAAAAAAAAAACAACAAAACTGTAGTTCGTGCTGTATTAACTGGAACCAGGGAAGGGAAAGGATTTCATTGTAGGCATAGTCAGATGAGGTTTGATTTCAGTTCCATCCTTGACAGCTGTTTGTAACTGCTTGCCCTGGCTTGATTTTCTGAGGGGCCCTTATTTTCTTCTATCTGTTAAAGTGTCCAGAACCAGCTGTAAAAGGCAGAGAGAATGCTATTTTTCCAAAACTTGAGTTTTAGTTAAGTGTGAATAGTTGTCACACAAATAACAAATACTTAGGGGAAAGTCTGAATTGCCAACTTCTTGGACAAAGAACTGCATTAATTTCTGGCTTCAGATTCCCTTTGCTAAGCTTATTTTGATTGAGGTTAGGGTAGGAGGTCTCTTCAAACACTTGCTTATTTGTTTATTCTCTTGAGTGACTTTTTGGATCTAAAACAACTAATCCTTGTCTCTATAAAGTATCTTTCTTCTGCTCAACTCAGAGGCCATCCCTTTTTAATCCTTACACCTTCTCTGTAAGGCAGGTAGATAATAGGACTGTCCTCATTTCTCCTCAGAATTGTGATTTCTCTTTCCTTGAGGCTACCCAGAGCACTGGCAAAAAACTGACATAACTTTCTCTGAGAGCTTCTCTCTCCACCTCCATTCCTTCCCTGTGGTGCTCTTATGTCCAGGAGAGGACACTCTTGAGCATAAGAGCACTATTGAGATTAATTTTTCTGTAGTTTTCAGGGTTACAGAATTCTAGAGCTAGAGGAGATTTTAGCTATCATTCAGTCTACTTCATCCTCATTTGATAAGGGAATTTTTGATGTTGTTAAGAAAGAAATCTAGTCTGTGAATTCCAAGATATCGAGGGAGGAAGATAAAAAAGGAAGGAAGGAAGGAAGGAAGGAAGGAAGGAAGGAAGGAAGGAAGGAAGGAAGGAAGGAAGGAAGGAAGGAAGGAAGGAAGGAAGGAAGGAAGGAAGGAAGGAAGGAAAGTAGCTGCATTGCTTGTTCCTCACTGGGCAGCTCCTTCTCACAGAGATAGTTGTTTGTGCTTCATTATCTTTGAGTGAAGATGGGCTATGCAGGGTCACCAGCCTCACTTTCTCCTTCAGAAGCATCTGGGTCCAGTGGCCAGATATAGATCAGGAAGACTGGAGAGGACCCTCAGTGTAGTGATGATATGATTTTAGTTCTAGTTTCAAATGATGTTTGGGGTTCAATACCAAATGCTGGGGTTTAGTCATGTGAAGAATTCACATTGGTCATTCTCTTTGGCAAAAGATAGGTTTATTTAGAAGAAGAGATAAGAGCCAAAATGAAGAGATACAATAGAACCAAGAGTGGTAAATATGAAATAGAGTTGGGAGAGCATATAGCAGCAAGGAGAGAGATTTTAACAATGATGGAAAACTCATATTTCCTAATGGAACTCACAATTAACCAGGAGAAAGGAAATACCTCATGAGGCAGGAGCATGTCCTTCACTGATGCAAAATCTATAGAGGAATTTAGCAGCCTAAAAGAGTTAGCTAAAAGGAGAAAGAATAGATAGGAGAGATACATGTTACATGGGGGAGAGAGGAGAGGAAAGACACCATGAAGTAGAGTCTATGATGGGCTGCAATTTCAAGAGCAAAGATGGTGTGAGCCATGGACAGGCTTATAGGGGAAATTTAACCTTAAGGATTTAATCTAGCTCTGATTTCTGACTGGACACAGCAAAGGAAGGCTGCCCATGACCTCCACAAAGGTAAATTTGATCACGGTTAGTGCTGTTCTCTGCTTAGAGGAGGGAACAATTCCATCAATACTCAGGACTTCATCAGTGGGAAAGCTTGGTCCCTTAAACTTATTTAAAAGGTTTCAGTTTGATGGAGGCCACCCAGCTGTGATTAAGGCTAAGTAAGAAAGATGTAAGTGTAAAGGAGTAAACTGATTTGCCCCAAAGCAACCAGCATTCACTTGACTAGATTACAAACTACATTCAAAACATTATCTTATTTCGGTATTTCTCTTTTCTGAGAAGATTTGTTTAGCAGAGCTAATTATTCTTTTGAATTGGCCTTCTGGATTCCAGTCTCCCTTATCTGGCTTACCCTTCACATAAGCATCCAAGTAATTTTCTTAATGCATGGTACTCTCCTAATTATTTCTGACCCTGGTGGGGGCACCCAGACCTTGTGCCAAACACTGCCTTTCCTTTTGCCCACTCCAGGTTGACCCAGAATCTACTGCAACCTTCCTGTAAATGCCTTTAATAATTTCTCTGTCACACTATTCCTCCCTGAACATTCTATATTCCTGCCACATTCTCATCTAGAAATATTCCCTCTTTATCTAAACTATTTGAAATGCTGTTGTCATTGTTATTGTTGATTTGTTATTTCATGGCCTAGTTTAAATGTTGTTTCCTCCATGAAACTTTTCTCTTTCTTATTTTTCTAATTGATGAAAGTGATTTTTTCTTTCTATTTTCATAGCATTATATGAAGACCAAGGAGTCTTAACCTTCAATCCATAGATTCATGGATAGATTACAGTAAATTGATCTTGGATTTGGAAAAAAAAATTGCATCTTTACTTTCATTAACTCTAACTGAAATTTAGCATTTCTATCAATTTTTTTTTTTTTTTTTTAGTTTATTTTGAGAAGTCTGTAATCTTCAGTAGATTGACAAAGAGGTCAAGGTTAAGAAACTCTGATTTTAACATTTCCTTTGTCCTCATCAAATTCTGTCTTTTATCATATCCTAGGAAAACACTGTACCTGAATTTCAGGCTATTGATAGGTGAAGAAGAGAAAAAGGGTGAAAGTTGCTCTTCTGCACCCATTTGAAATGTAAATATCCTTGGTAGAATCTATTCCTTGAGACATGAACAGCTATAATTTTATTTAGCAAGTAATACTCCCCTCCCCCCATTAACTGATGGCTTATCAATTTTTACCAGTGACTGGTCAATCAATGATCATTTAAGCGGTTTGTTCTAAATTATCCACAACCAAGTTTGTCTCTTCTCTTCTTGAAGTTCTCTAGGACTGATTTCTTTTAGTTATCTTGATGTTTCATAGACATCAATATTTTTGATGTAATATAGCAATGATGTTGATTTTAGATTTTAGAGGGGGCTTCTGTTCTAACAGTAAGTCAGTAATCTTCTGGACTTTCCACACTCCCAGTCTAAGAACGTCAATCTGTCTGAATAGACCACTCCTGGATTCATTGCTGACTGATAATCTGTTCTGTGAGAACCAAATTCCAGAGACCATTCCTCTCCTACCTCTGGGCCACAGAATTAGCATGTCAATGATGCTGGATAAAGGGGTCTTCTCTCTCTTAGCACTTTGCTAATTTCTTTTGGAACTTAGCCAGCTTGTAATGGCATTACAACTACAATAAAACTTTTCCCCTTAACTAGGAAATGGGTTCAAGCTTGCAAATTCTTTTGAGATACCTTGCAACACTGGTTAGTTAACTTAAACTTTTGGGATCCCTTTCCCAATCTCAACATTTTGATGTTCATAAATCAGGTATGGGATGTCATGAAGAGCATTTATTATTCCCATATTTTTTAATATAAAAAATTTCCAGCAAATTTTTGATGCAATGAGAGCTATTCAGTCATGTTGAATTTCTCATCAGTAAAAGTCCATGTCCATGACTTGAACTGATTTTGATATTTAGTTTATTGATGTAACAGATAATTGTGGTAATTGGCCATTCTTCAGAAAATTTTTGTAGTTTCATGTATCTTACTATTGAATTTTGTATTCATATCCCAATGCAATTACTGTAAAGGCACTAGTGAATAATTCAAAGGATAAAGTGAAAATAAATATTTATTTCTGAAAAAGATCTAGTTAGTGATGTTATTGCTTCAACCCCATTATTTTCTTGTCCCATGACACTTCAAAATGAAACTTAGAGATTAGTCTTTAAAAGAATCTATTATGTTCTGGAAATCTTATACCCTATGGTTTCACAAATACATTAAAAATATTTAAAATAATGCTTAGTACTTGATTTCTTTGTCTGAATTTTCTATGGGAGAAACTAATTATCATCCCCTCTCATTCAGCAGAAACAAAAGACAATTTATTACTGCAGTCTAGATATGAAGAAGAGTATCTAGGAGGTATAATCAGTTAGTGCCTCCAACCTTGAAGTTTAAAAATTAACATTGAGTAAATAGTTAAGAAAGAAATGAGGTCTTAGAGAAAAAATAATAGCTACTTATGATAGTTATAGGAGTAAAGTTTCTTATTAAATGAAGTTGTAGGATTATAGCTTTAGAGACCAAAGACATCTTAAAGGTCGTTAAGTCCAACTCTCTCATTTTCAGTATGTATTATGTCTCTATCAATCTTCCTGCTCTTTCTACTTTGAAGGAAAAAAGTGGGACTTTACAATAGATTGAGATTTAAATGAAGTGGCCAGTAGGACTGCAAAGGAGAAGCATTATGTGTAAACTGAGAGACCCAGAGATTCCCCCATAGCACTCTGCCATAATAGCTTAAATTGAAGGAATTAAGGTCAAAGACAGGAAGGAAATAAAGCAATTAAAATGGTGAATTGAGTGGAGAAAAGTTTTTAATTTTCCCACTTTTGACTACACTCCTGTTCCATGAAGATGAGTTATTCTATCAAGATGTAATGTAACATATAAATATATAATATTATAAAATAGATATAATAAAGATTATATGACCAAGGTTTAGTGAAACATATCAGTTCAATTTTTGTTAATGCTGGTTTTTATCAATAGGATGAGGGCTTGAAGCTGATTCTGATTAGATAAATCCTCAGACCTATAATCCTTAGCCTAACAAGTCAATATGATATAGAGAGAGGTGGAACCAGAAGTGAGAACATTACTCATTCTGTGAAAATTTTGGGCAACTTGACACTTCTCTAGCACCTTTCCTCATATAGATGAAAGAACTCAAGGTTCACTGAGCATTTGAGCCTTCCTATTGAATAGGATCAGCATCATGGATAGTAATCTTACTGTTAAATAAATAAAAAGTAAAAATAATGGTAAAGAAATAAGGAAATTGATGTTCAGAAAAATTAAGTAATTGTCTAAGGTCAGACTAGTTCTTATACAATCCTCTTTTTCCCCTTAAATCAGGTGATATTATCACGTACAGATTGCAGATGAAAAGTTGATTTTCTTTAAGAAATCAATTATTGAGCTAATTTATTGAGTAAAACTTTTCTGTAAGACATTGAGTTATATGCTGAGTAAATATTTCTTTGGGATCTGAAAGTTTATAGTCTGCTAGTAAAGAATAAACTAGAAAAGACAATATAAGTTAAAAGCTAGTTAAGTAGTAGACCTAATAAATGCCAGAAGAATCCCATACCTTATGCCCAGTAGGTGCTTAATAAATGACATTAAATGAATTTGTAATACTGCCCTCTGACCAACTCCCCCAACTTGCACTGGCACTTGAAGTGCTACTACATGAATCCCCAACTTTGTACTTTCCATTTACAGTTAGTAGAAACAGTTAGCTGTTAGTAAAAACATTTACAAATATGACCCAATAAAAGAATATCTATAAGGCATTACATGTATAGATCTATGACATGTTCCCACAGATAACCATAGCATTCTTAAGAATGGGCTCAAACTTATAGCACAATGGTAGTGAGGCACATTTGTAAGAAAGATATTGGTAAAGGCAACTCACAACTCCTGGTATCATACGTCCTAAGAGCCCTTTCTGTTTTTATAGAGTCCAATTCCAGCTCCCATTGGGTACAGTATTTTTATTGGATTTTTTTTTAATGGAGTTCCAAAGATTTGCTTCTCTCCATGTCTCTCTTCTTTGCTTCCAGGGGTTTCTTCCTTGAAGTTGCAATCTCTGACAAGTATCCTTCTAAATCTGAATCTGTCTGCTGTATTATACCTGAAGATCTCTTTAACCAATCAACCAACTATTTCATGAGATGTCCTGCAAAACACTCCTGAGCCCACACAAATTTGAATTGAATTACTATAGATTTTGAAAGCCTTGTAGAAGTATGCCAAATTCCTGCTTATCCAATGAGATTATGCCTTTTTGTTTTATTAGAGGAAAATATTTCACATGTAATAAAGAGTTCAGATCATAGATTTATTTCTACAGGTAGTTTAATACTTAGGTATTTTTTGGGCTATTGGGACTAGTGGTTTTGTTTCCTATAAATTAAAGAAATATCATTGTAAGCTTAAGTGATCAGGAAAAAGAGATGAAATTTCTTGTTGGTCTTGAAGGACAAGAAGTGTTTGTGGAGATTAGAAATGCCCACAGCAGAGATGATGTGGATTCACAAGGTATAGTCTGGGAAACTAAGTATATACAGAGAATTTAGAGAGATTGCAGAAAGGAAGGTTGAAAAGGCTAGTAAGAGACATTCATTAGAGGCTAAGGAATTTGGATTTATTAAAGCCTACTTTACTCTCTTCTCAAACTAATTAAAGACTTGTTCAGAACTAGCTTATGTCTTTGATTGATTGATTGATTCAATGAGAAGTCTGGGCCTCCTGTATTTAAATGTCAATGTTGCATGGAAACTGTTATTCTATACTTCTAGATATATTTCACATTATTCTCCTTTATTCACTGTTTTCCAGTTAAAATGGCTCACTTGCTTTTCCCCCAACTTGGCATCATATCACCCATTGATTGGTTAGAATTGAGACAAAACCAATTTTTAGATTTTCCCAAATAACAATGAGCTAGCAAGCAAGGGAATCTGATTAGTTCAGCCTTTTACTCAAAATAAAATTTTCAACAACCTGTGGGGTCAATTATCACACTAATTATAAGTTAAACATGAACAGATTTCTTTACAATTAATACAGTATAATAGCCCCCAAAGACCATTCGTTCACTTTCTATGCTCATGTTTGCAGGCTTCTGTGTATCACTAGAGAAAGTTCTAACATCAAACTGACTTCTTCCACTAGAAATTTGTGGTGCTTGACCTCAGTTCAATGCTTCCAGTAGGTTTTACGACTTCTTATCTCATTGATAGCCAATTTTGCAAATCTTTTCATCTTATCTCAAGCCTCTAAGTTCTCTTGTTCCCAATTTCTCCTCCCACACATCTATAAATGAGTGAGCTTTCATGGAAGAAACTGTGGCCATCCACAGGAGACTCCTTCAGCTCCCTTTCCACACTCCTCAAAACTTTTCAGCTTCACCACATTTCTGTCTTCTTTTCTGTCTCTAAGGAAGAATTAATTTTACAATATGCAGAAACTAATCTTTCCATCTAATCTCTTCAGCCTATCCCTTCCCACCAAATCTCTCTATTCTCTCCCTGTTCCAACCCATTCTTCAAATTTCCACTTCATAGAATTGGATAATTACTCTAGATCCCTTAATTTTGCAAATGAGGAAATGGAGTCCCATAGAGGTTATCAAGGGTCATAAAGATAGGATTTGAACTCTGAGATAGGATTTGAACTACTATTTTCCTAACTTCAAGTCTGGTAGTTAATATATTGCCATCCTGCCTCATTTCTGCAATCTAGTGCTGCTTTTAAAATAAAGGGGGAAAAAAGACCACTTTATGGGGCTAGTTTTTTTCCTACCTCAAATTCATTTTTTGCTAGTTTTTTTCTTTGCTAGTTACACTTATACTTTTAGATATAACAATCCAAGAAGAAGAGTTAGCATCCTCTTTGTTCCCATTGCCATTTGTCACCATTGCTCAATAATATTCTCATCTCCTTTGGGGTGGCTCCATTTCTTCGTATTATTTCATTTAAATCCTTATTTCTCTCAACAACCAGCTTCTAAGTAATTCTTTCTCCTTTTAAAAAAAATCTCAGTATTTGACT
The DNA here is from genome assembly GCF_048593235.1 of Sminthopsis crassicaudata. Taxonomy (NCBI): domain Eukaryota; kingdom Metazoa; phylum Chordata; class Mammalia; order Dasyuromorphia; family Dasyuridae; genus Sminthopsis; species Sminthopsis crassicaudata. Next base: position 179,838,043 of record NC_133619.1, on the reverse strand, counting down.
CATAGTCTTTAACTCCCCTCCTCATAATTAGGGGCTTCATTGTCTACCTTGATGCTCCCTCAAATACATGCTCCCTCAAATACCCTAGCCTTCCAGGTTATCAATATAACCAACTTTTATGACTGACATCTTTATTCCAATTTGTCCACCCACAAGATGGTCATTCTTTGGAACTCATTATCACCCATAACTATACCATTTCTATAATTTTGAACTCTAGAATTCACCTGTTTTTAATAATAATCTCCTTTCTGTCCACTTCCCTTTCTCTCTCATTCTAAATCTATAATTCATTCTCTCCATGATTTC
>NC_133619.1:179800234-179835234 GCF_048593235.1 Sminthopsis crassicaudata | reverse complement strand
CCATATATCTAAACTGTGATCAAAATTTGATTATTTTGGTCATTTTTACCTCCACAGAATCTTTCTTTTATAAGGTCTGCTTCTCTCTATTCACCTAGTCACCACTTTAGTTCAGATCCTCATCGTTTTTTATATTGGTCTCTTATAGTAGATGTTTGACTTGTTTCAAGTCTCTCCTTATTCCAAGCTATCCTTTGCTAAGGATAAATCTTATGCTGAACTGCATTGTAAAAAGTGAACCCTTAAGACTTTTTGTTGGTTTTACTCCTCAAAATTTAGTTTTACATGCTTTTTTAAAAAATTATAACTTTTTATTGAAAGGAAAAAAGAAAAAGAGGAGGAAAAGACCAAAGAAAGAACAAGAAGAAGACAAAGGAGTAGAAGAAGAAAAAAGAAGTTGGAAAAAAAATTAGCAGCTATTTTCTCATAAGCCTACTTTCTGTCTTCACTTCAGAGTCCACAGTTACTATGAGAGACAATAGGTTATGGTAGGTTCAAGGATAGGTGTCCTGCTGGAAGGAATTTGGGGGATTTTCTTAGTGGGCAGAGCTAGAGAACATGGCTAATCTTAAAAACATATATAAGTCTATAGAAATGAATGCCTGGATAATTTTTTACAACATTATTGCTTGCACTCACTTTTGTTCTGACTTTTCCCTTCCCTCTCTCCACCCCTTCCCCTAGATGGCAAGCAGTCTTATACATTACATGCTTTTTAAAGTTGTTTAGAGATGTTTTCTGGGAAAATTTGGCAGAAAAGATCACTTTATCACCTTGGCTCTTCCCTCATCCTCAAATTCCTCAATTATTTTGCTTTAGCCCCTGAAATTCTTGGCATTGTTGATAATTAATTTCTTTGGTATACACTTTTGTATCCCATGAATCACATCTTGAAAATATTTCTGCTGGAGTAACAAAATAAAGTGAAATCACTCATTAATATGCTAGCAATAATTAGTTTATTAGCCAATGAAATTCATGTGAAAGCTAAACAGAGAATCAAGAGATGATTGTTAGTTGAAATATTCCTGTGTTAAAACTAGATTGGGAATAAGGTAGAATTATAGCATAAACAAGCTGAAAATAATAATCTACAGTATAGTTCTTGGAATTGATTGAAACTGCTACAATGGTAGTAGCTGAATTAAAAGCCATTACTAGTATATCACAGGTTGAAATGATCAGATTTAGCATTGATATCTGATGAAACTCAAGCCAAGTTAAAACTAGGATCATAATAAAATTCAAGGGATAAAGCAGAAGGTTTTAGGGATCAAGTGTTTGCTACTAGTTACAGGGCATGGATCTAAAGTGCAATAATTTATTGAAGATTCATTTCTATAGACTTATATATGTTTTTAAGATTAGCCATGTTCCCTAGCTCTGCCCTCTAACAAAATCCCCTAAATTCCTTCCAGCAGGACACCTATCCTTGATCCTATCATAACCTATTATCTCCCATAGTAACTGTGGACTCTGAAGTGAAGACAGAAAGTAGGCTTATGAGAAAATAGCTGCTAATTTTTTTCCAACTTCTTTTTTCTTCTTCTACTCCTTGATCTTCTTTTTTCTTTTTTTGGTCTCTTCCTCCTCTTTCTCTTTTTTCTTTTCAAAAATAATTAAATGAAGGCTTTCCTCTTTCCACAATTTTTTTTTAAGCTCACTATCACTAGACAACTTTTTTTCAAACTTTCTTAGTGTTTTTTTTTTTTTTTTTTCCTTCCATGAACTTGTTTTTCCTGGCGCTTGCTCCTTTTGAGTGAGAAGCTAGATTCCTCAAACAATGCTTGCTCAGGATTAATACATCCTTTCCTTTAATGAGTCTCTTGATGTCAATGCATCTCTGTCACTATAGGAACAGTGAGACAAATGCACCATTTATTACTTTTCTAAAAGAGACTGTTTTAGTTACTTGCAATGAAGATACTGAGTTCCTCCATGTATGTTTTCAAATGATCGTAGTTTATCACCATGGATTTAGCTTTATGGCCTCAGTGGTGATTCCAGTACTTTTATTTTTCCTGGCAGTAGGAGTGCTTATTTGAAGTACATGAGAGGAAGATTTGACCAGATCTTTTTTAATGCTTAACTGAAAAAATATTTGCTGACTCATAAATGGAGTGAGTTTGAGCAAGAAGACTCAAGAAGAAAACAAAAAAATTCAACAAGTTGAGTACCTACAGTAATAAGTATGGTACTGGTTTGGTGTCACAGCTCCTTTTCTCGGGAATGGATTGATGGGATGGAAGCCAATGATGGTAAGAAAAAGACTTCACTTTATTGAGCAGTACAGCCTTTGTTTTATATGATTCAGCAGGCATGATCAGTGAGCACTCTTCAATCATTATGCAGAGAATCTGCATGAGCACCTCTTGGACAGTAAAGGAACACCAGTTGGAGGAGAGCCTACCCAGCACATCAGCTGCTGATTGCCAAGTGAGCTGTTCTGTGGGAACATCCTTGCACAGTCAGCATCTAGCTGTGACCCTCAGCTATTTCCCTGTTCACATGTAGACGTGGCAACTTCTTGTCACATCCTGAGAACAAGGAATGCCTTTCATTCCCATGGATTTGCCTCACAATCTCCCCCCCCCTTTTTTTTTTTAAAGTGCATTAGTTTTATTTCAGTAGAGATCTCCTACACATTGTTGAACAATGCGCTAAAGAAGCATCCAAAACATATGGATCCACACAATAAAATGAGTAAAATAACTGATTATGACAATCCATTGTTCAATACTCCACCATTAATTGGAGGAGTTATCAAACCAGTGTATAATTTTTTCTGCTGTCTTATTCAGGTTCAAATATGCATAAGAAGTCTTTTCGATGTCTAAAGTCAATTTGTACAGACTTTCTATATCATCTGCCATGGTATTATTGAAGAACAGATAGTTTAAATGTTTTCTGATCTCATCCCAAAAGTAATCTGACCCAGATTATTTATATTGGAGATTCGTTACACATAGATTTGTATATTTGTAATAGCATTTCAAGGTCCTCTGTAATTTAAGCAATTCAACTTCCATTCTTATTTCTAAAGTGGCTTCTTTTAAGCATCTTTATTATCAGTCAATTCTGGCTTTTTTGGTAAATCCTGCTGACACATTTCTAGCTAGTTCCTCCATGATAGTGTGCCTGCTCTATACTATTCTGTAACTCAGAAATAGATATTGCTAATGAACAAGATAATGCAATCAGGGCCACCAACAGTGTGATACCTAAAATGACACAACAGATACACAGTTTAGTCTATGAGCTACTGAGTACTCTTTTTTTTCTTATAATGGTGGCAAATATGTGCTCTATTTTGCTATGATACCAGTCTTTACCTGAATCTTAATAATAACGAGCTCAGTCTGATTGCCCACTTCTGGGCCTAAATAACTATTCACCAACAGTATAATTTTTTATAGGTAACATTAAAATAGTCACCCTGATTAGTAACATGAACATCATTTCCCCACATAAATGCATATTTCCCCCTAAACATGCCCTAGCTCCCATCATGTATCCTATCTTTGTTCCCGTTATCCATGAGTGACTGCCAAAGATTTTCTATGCCCATATTGAGTTCCTAGTTCTTGTATAATCCATGACAAGGAGTACCTTCCACTTTCCAAGGATTCCCTACTGCTGATATCCATGCGAGCACAGGCATTTCCTCTTAAGAATGTCCCTCAGTCACATCTCAATATTGAACAATATTCCCAGTCAAACTCATACAAATATGAAAATGTTCAACACATGGTTCCAGAAGAGGCCACATGGAGTCATTAGTCAGTTTGCACCTGTCCAAGCCCCCTGGATGCAAGAGGGTGGTATTTGGGCAAGGCATCCCTTGCCCTCCTTGCAAGTGGAGCCTCATTCCTGGAACAGTTATATTGAGTGTGAGGTTTTGCACTTGTCCGTAATAGGGATGCATTTTTCTTTGCCAACATAATGGTGGATGCAAGATGAGGCCTGTAAAGTTATATTTTACTGACAGTACCATTTTGTTCCTTATTTCTTGAAACATGAATTCTCCACGTATCAAACGAAATCTATTTCCTGAGAGTACCACATTAGGTAATTTATCATCCTATGTAGTTATTCTCGGCCACGAAGGGCCCATCAGTGATTCTCTCCTTTGGCTGCCAATGGCACCATTGTTATCATTGCAAGAGTGATCACTATCTGTTGAATCTGAGTCTGTTCATCTTTTTCCACCTCTTCTGTCTCTTCAATGGGCATTGTCTTCTCCTGTATCGTCTCGGTATTAGCAACAACCTTGAGATGTTCTGAAGGAACCCACTGTTCAGATGTCCCTATTGAGATACAAACATATCCTGGTCCCCAGATTGATACCCTATGGGAGCTTTGCCATCTATTTGGTCCTTTCCACTTGGCTTCTGTGTCTTGAGGAGGGGTTTGTGTATAGTGGCTTGATTAAGCCCTATTGTGCTTTGTGAAGTATAAAATTTCATTACCAGACTCAGTTCTTGGGAGTCACATTTTCAATAATTTATAGTATATATGACTTTGTCTATATCCCCTTGTGTCACTTGGGGCACCTAGACTCCCCCCTTTTGTTTTGGAAGGAATGTTTTTATAGTCTGATATGTACATTCCACAATGGCTTGACCTGTGAGGTTATATGGTATTCCAAATATATGACATATGCCATGATTGAGAAGAAACTGCTGAACAATCTTGAACATGTAGGACAGCCTGTTGTCAGTTTTATGTTTCTTGGCAACGCCGCTATTGAAAAACTATGATACAGATGATGGATAATATGAGGGGCAGCCTCTCCTCTCTGTAAAGTGACCATAGTAAATCCTGAATAAGTCTCCACTGTAACATGTATTTTGGACTTTTTGTAATGTGAAATGTCCATTTGCCAAATATTATTAGGTTTATCCCCTCATGGGTTAACATCTTTCTGAAGGGGTGAGGATTGATAAGGGACATAAACAGTGCATGTTTCCACTATTTGTCTTGCTTTTTCCTTCTTTATATAACTTTTTAAGAGATTTCATAGAAATATAATCAGCATGGGCCTTTTTTGCTTTTTCTAATGGGATGATGACTGTATATGTTTCTAGGGATGCATCAACTCCCTTGTTACCCTCAAATATGGGTCCTTGTTTATCAGTATGAGATCTCACATGTGTAATAAAAAAGGGATTAACACATTGTTGGATTGTGTTTTGAGCCAGTTTAAAAAGTCTAGTGATTTCTGACAGACTTTCTTTTATGCTTGCTGTTTCCTATTCTTTGTACAACCCTCACAGCTATCAGATATAATATTTATAGGGAGTTCTAGCATAAGAGCCTGCATAATAGCATACAGCTCATTCTTTTGAGTGGAAGCATAAAGAGTAGAATATACATTCTTAATATGCATGGCAGAGAATAAAATAGCTGCCTTATGAACCCTTGTAGTATCTGTGAAAATACTGGGGCCAGCTACAGGGGTAAATTTGGTAAATTTGGGAATAATCCAGAGCCAGCTTTCACAGAACTTCACTTAGGTGAGGACTCTCCCTGCTTTAATCTCACCTACTTTCAGCTGTTTGGTCCATAACTCATTCTGAGCCAATGAGAACTCCAGTCAGCTCTTATCTAGGTTGGTCCAGATTCCCCCCTTTCTGCTACTTATTTATAAGATGTAGTCTAGCACTTTCCTAATAATCTCATTTAAGTTCAAGTAAGGTTCTATCATCTTCTTAATTTTTGACATATATATTCACTCAATAATATTATTTCCTTGATGTATTACTCCTAATGGTTGTTCTAGAGTAAGAAACACAGAAGCTTCAATGGGTTTATGAATATTTCACTTTCCAGCTTATATAACCTTATGATCCCCTGAATGCTAGTTATGGCCTCTCAGGATCATTGCCTAAATGAGGACAAGCAAGGGTCAGCTTTCACTATTTCATATAAGGGCTGCATGAGTATTAGGAATAATGATTCATGGGCCTCAACCATTGTATATCCCCTATCATCTTCTAAAAGGCATTTAATGTATTTATGTGATTTAGTCTTATCTCTGATAATGTCTTGCATGATAGTGTCTTGACTCACTTCAAATCCTGAATATTGATTTTTGAAACTTATCTGGGGCTAATCTAAGCCCCAAGGCATGTAATGCCTTTGTCATAACCTTCAATATTTGTTCTAATAATTTGGAGATAGGATAGCTGCAAAGAATTTCATCCATATAATGCAGCACATAAGCATCAGGGTATCATCTCAGTTCCTTTAAGGCCACTTATAAAATTCTTCATTCTTTGGGACAGCACCTTCCACTGATATCTATGCATTGGTCCTTAAAAGTTCACAGTAGGAACCGAAAAAGCAAAATATTTCCACTCCTCAGGGTGCAAAGGTATGGAGTAAAACAGTCTTTGATATCTATGATTCATAAAGGATACTGTCTGGGAATCATTTTAGAGGAAGGTAAGCCCAATTGTAAAGGGCCCATTTCTTTCAACATATTGTTAACTTGCCATAGATCAGTTAACATTTTCCACTTTCCTGATTTCTTTTTCATAACAAAGACTAGATCCTTCCATGGGCACTGGGTCTCTTCTATATGACCCAATTTCAATTGTTCTTCTACTGTTTCTTTTAAGGCAGCTAGCTTTTCAATAGAGAGGGGCCATTGTTCCACTCATACAGGACTGTTGGATTTCCATGACATTTTTGGGGTTGGTGATAGCCATGACTTGTGCAATGGCGCCTTTTAAAAAATTATTGTGAGAACAATACCCAAATCCTGATTAAATTCAAATGCAGCCCTTAAAGTATAAATGGCCTAATATGTCCTGTCTTCCCTCTTTTTTTCCATTTTAGGGAGGGCAACGATACCTTGGTATCCTGTTATCTTGACTTCTGCATCTGTGATAGGCCACCATTGATCAGCAGATATAACAGTCTGGTTAGCTTTCATATCTATAAGTCCCTACAAGACATTTCCTATTTATATTGTAATAATGGGTCTATTTATTTGTATGGCTTGTGTAAAGTAGGTGCCAACAATGGCCTCCGTGTTAGAGGAAGTCAATGGGGGTTGTTGTATGCCTTTATCCTTCATTTTAACTTGTTGCTCATTGGGAAGGATTATACCCTAAGCAATGCGTTGTCCTTGTTCTATATATGTATCATCATTGTCAGTATTATACAAAGTGAGGATAGGTGGGATATGGGTGTAAAGCCAGATTGCCAGGATGGCCAGGGAATAAGGTTGGGTAGGGGGGCAAGATAGTAAAAATTCTTAGGTTATCTCCATTTGGATATCTTTGGATCAGGACTTCCCATACTCCATGGGGAGGTAGTCTACAGAATCCATTATCACAAAGGAGAATTACAGTGAAGGTTGAGTGTGATTCAACAAACAAAGAAACAGTGGTTTCTTGAATAATTTATTGAAATAAGCAATAATGCTGATTTCATTACTGCTTCTGAGGTGAGCCTCAGGATGATGCATTTTTCAATCGCAGAAACTCTTAAAGATTAAGACATCTAAGAATTGTGACATCTACATGTGTTAGAATTATGCATGCCAATAAAATCATGAGCCCTTAAAGAATAGGAGTTGATTAAAAAAAAGAAGAGAGAGAAAAAGATTGAGAAAGAAAGAGATTAAAAGAGAGGCAGAGGAGGGGGGAGACAGTGAGAAAAGGTGCTTATTTATGTTGAGTTCTGAATTTTCAGTTTTTCTTTCTTTTTTCCCCTGTAGTACTATCATTTTGAACTACAAGAAAACAGCCCAAGAGCAGCTGATTTAAGGATGATGCTATCCATCACAGCTCATAAACAGCTCTTTTCCAAATAAGAAACAGAGGCAGAAAAAGCTTATTTGGAGGAACAAGGAAGAAAGGGTTTGAAGGTATTCAAATCTACTCACCTCTCAGTTTAGTGAATTGTGTATGATCTCTCTTTGTTAATGCACAGACCTTAGTAGATCCCTGTTTTCTTTGAATTGTCTTTTGAAGTTGAAGTGTGGTTCTATTCTTCCTCTGACTTTCTCAACATCTCACTAAATAGTTCTTTTACTTGAGCTTTTGTTTTAGTTTTTTAATTTTTTAAATTTATTTTTCCAACAACTAATTCTTTTGTTCTTGTTTCTGGTTTTTTACAAACTGAGACTTTACTTGGATCCACTGGGTACTACACTCCTAAAACTTTGGTAGGGGCTATGGAGAACATTTGATTCTTGTCCTCAGAGAGGGCCAGGTAAAACTGCAGAAGTAAAGAGTCCCGTATTTTAAAATATTGGAAAAACAATTAGTATCCTGCTTCCCTTGGTTCTGTCTTCAAGCAATAATTTCTCACGATTTGTCATAGTAACTGAATTTAATTTCCCTGTGGAGTTTTAATCTACTTGTGTAGAAGTGTTTTTGTCTCTCCCTCATCCTCAGCCTTGTTTTTCTTGATGGCCCCATTTGTGGAGCACACCCATTTCTTTCTTTTCTTTCTTATTTGTTTTATTGTTTAAGTTTATTTTTATACAATCTGTTTTACTTTCATTTTTAAAATTAAAAAAAACTTTTCTATTTATACCATTTTCATTTCCAAATAGATCTCACTCCTCTCTTCCCTATCAAGCAAACTGTCTCTACATCAAAGATTTAAAAAGAATGAAAAAACCAGAATTCACTTTAATTGAAGAAAAAGAATTACCGCTATTCTCTTCCTCATTTTTTCCTGTTGACTAAATGGGAAATAGCTGTGTTAGATTCTTGATGATTATCTAGCAACACTAGAAACTGGAATAAACATATATTGATCAGATTTTTTTGTCTGTATACGTTTTTCAGTTGCAAAATCATCTTTTAAACAGCATTTCAACATCATTTTGTTATGACATTCATTGTGTCTGTGTAATTTCTCTTTTTATCACTGGTAGTCACACTGCCACATTTCTTTGGAGAGGTGTATTTCAGGTCCATTTTAGTCCCACTAAATAAGCCAGCTTCTAATTTAAAGTGGGAGAATGCTCAGGGAGTCTTAAATCCAAACACCAACAAGGGTGTCTGGAACAAACGGACTGGAAGAGAGATTAAATATAGTTCAAGTCTACTTCTTACTATTATCTTTTGGTCATAAATTGGTGTAGTCTTACTTTTAATTGGGTTAATAACATAACTTAAAAGGTTAAGGAAGGGGTGCGTAATTTTTTTAAAGGAAGGGTTATTTAACCTTTCTTCATTTCTTACTAAAGCCAAAGTATTTTCTAATTTCAATGATTTGTACACAGTTAATTGTCCTTGATAAAACAAAAGCAGACTTTTCCTTGCATAAAAGTCATTTGATTTTCAGTGGTAGAGGATTGTTCAGAACTATAAATATATCAACCTGAAGATTTTTTTCTAATATACTGGAAGGCTTTCCGCCTCCCCCCCTTTAATAAAATATACAAGTTGGACTTTTTTCTTCAATCAGACTAAAAATCTGCACCCTCCCCAAGAGATTGAACATAAAGAAATGATAGTGCATTATATACACCCTCTTTCACTTCAGTTTCTCAGTCTGCCTGCTTAAAAGATTGTTTTTAAATTTAGCAGCTGATGATTCTGGAGGTGCTCCATTTGCTCTAAAAATACCTGTTATCTTTCAATCTTTACAGAATGCCTGAGGTAATGATAAGAAAAGGTTGTTGTCCATGTTGAAGGGAGAGCAGACTAGAGAAGATTTCCAATTTGTCTTGGTAGAGAATTTGCATTTTACATGGAGCACTGGAAATTTATACTATGTTTAATTAATACTGCTGGGATTAGAGTTAACAGACTTAAAAACTAGTAACTGCTGTGTAAAGTCTGCACAAGGGAAAAACAAAGCACATTGACAAAGTAGCATTCACAGAGTCAGCTATAGTGTATTGCCTTAGTTTCCCTGAATTATTATGCCCTGAATAAAATTATTTTAGCCCCACTCCTTTGTTTCTTGCCATTAGAACTGGAGGCCCTGAAATACCATTGAGTCATAAAACTCCAGGTGCCTTATCTCAAATTTTTGCTGAGATTATTTCCCCAATGTTTGAGTTTTTCCCCTTACCTCAGTGTCTCTTGCCCTCAACCTTTTTATATTGACTTCTGAAACTATGGCTTGTCTACTAATCTAGTGTCCTCATCCCCTTGCCTTTATTTCCCCTATATCTGGAGCCCTATAAAAGTCTCCTGCTGAATGCTTTGAGACAAGAGTCCCATATAGCCAGCTGGCCTTGGATAGTCTAAATTGTCCACAATTAAAATATTAAAAATCAATCTCCATCTTACCTCAGTTTCTCTGGCATTACAATATGGCTCTCATTATTTCTGGGAGTTACTCATCCAGCTTCTAATACTTTGATTTTGAAAGCACCCAGATAAAGTGATGGAAAAATAACTTAGAAATTTCCATTCTGTGCTTTATAAGATTCCTCTTGATTTCTTCACTTAATACCTGATATGGGTGATGATAGCCACAGTGAAGAGGGTTAGATTTTTAGTAACTGCAGAAATTAAGAAACCTGAAGTGAAACATTCAATTAAAAAAAAAAAAAACATAAAAGTTTCTGGCTGCCCTAATCAATATCTCCTGACCTAGTCATGTTCATAGAAAATAGAGAATATCTCTGTAGATGTTCTTAAACACTTAGCTACAGCTGACCCGGCAGTGTCATATTTCCAAACCCTCTAACATCTCAGCCACTTCACTGCATGACCCAGTACATAAACTTTTCCTAGGGTCACATACAACAGAGGATAATTATAAAAAATTGTTAAAATCACTTCTATAAACAGCACTCACCTACAAAGAAGCATTATCTGGACTATTCTCTCGTGATTCTTGGTAGATTGGACAGGTCTCATGAACACCAATGTGAGCAATCGATTTCAGCTTGCTTTTTTTTTTTCCTATTGCCCATGGACAATTGTAGAGTAGAAGAAGTATGGATATGGACCTCAGGGCTACTTTCTGAAGCTACTGGTTTCTGTTTCTGTCATTCAGCTGTCTTAGCTTTCCTAATGTGGCCACCACATTGTTTTTTCTTTTTAAATGTCTTAGATTTCAGGTTCTAACTATGGGGCTCAAAACTGTGAGAGAAATATATAGCAGAATATAATGAAAGACAAATATGGCATTGCAGACAATGAGTTCTGTGGTTAGTCAAGAAATATGAAGATCAATTTGAGTTAGAATTATGTGGAAAGTGTTCATAGAAGATCTGAGACTAACTTGGTCTTGAAGGATACAACTGCTTATTTTCTTTAATTGCATTTATCATTTTTAAAATTGCTTTCCCATTTCCTTGATATTACTTACTGAGTGAGAGATTGTATTTTTGTAAGCAACTGAAGCTTCAGATCTAGGTACTTCTTTTTTCACTTATTACTCATAAATGCCAGATCTGATGTCAAAACTCTTTATGGTTTCTTTTTGCTTGTCTAATAAAGAACGGGATTCAAGAAACTCCTCAATCTGACACCAACCTAACCCTTCTCCCCTCTTTTCTCTGTCCCTACTTTACTCTACTCTACTACCAATCATGAACATGATGCTCTCCCCCTCCAGCACCACACTCATGTTTTCCTATTATCACATCTTTATTCTTGCTGTGCCTTACAATTGGAAAGCCTCAGCCAGATAAGCCAATAACAATGAGAAATGTTAGAGGAGCAGGAATTCCTTAGAGGTTCTTCCTCCTCCTCATTTTTCTGATAGCATACTTAAAACAAAATCAATGACCACAACCTTGGGGACACTGCCTATCACTGTTTCTTGTTGGAAATGAAAAGCTTGTCCTTGACTGACATAGAGAGATATGAGCCTTCTTGAAAATGTTCCCCTCTCCACCCCATCAATAAAGTTTTGTCTGGAGCTCTAGGAAACACTTTTGGAATCACCAAGGATATTTCGAAGAAACTATGAGATTTTAAAAAACCTAACTACTCCCGATAATTCACCATTTCTCCCCTTTTATATCTTCTACATCATTTTGTTATTCCTGATCAGTAATTTACCTAAAGAGAATTTAGTTCTATTTTGTTTTCTATAATGCAAAGGCATTATAGAAAACATTCTATAGGATCAGTAAAAAGGAAGCAAATTTTGTTTTATTTCATTGTTTATCATGAAAACCCATTTAGTGTAAAGTCATATGCTTAGTGAAATGTAAATAAATTTAAGCTGAAAGTTATATTCAAGAATTTTTTATTCCAATATCTTTCTAATGAATTAAAAAAAAATAAATTATTTTTAATTGTCTAAAAGACTTAAAAGCAGTCTTTACAATACTGTCAGTATGAATATCCAAGAATTAGAATTGCTTAGCTATCTGCATAGGCAGATAATTAATAATTGTTCTCAAGCTTCTGTATTCACTAAGTATGCTGGTTTTTTTCTTGTCTAGGACAGTATCTCTGCAGCACAGCTGGGTCAGGAGTTTCTAATCACCATAGATTCTCTCAGTCTTTCTAGACTCAGAACCCTCATTCTTCAAGCTGTCCAGGAGGTGAAAGCTTCTCTGATTTCCAACCTGGCTCCAGACAAGCCCATCTAGCCCTGGGGTTCTCCAGTTCTTTGGTGCTAGCCTAGAAGTGTTTGCATTGATTCACACTGGTTAATCCCTGGCCTGGGATTTTTCTTCTGGTCTTTTTGGGTTCCCAGGAGGACCCCTATTTTGACCATTTTTGTTTTTCACCAATCTATGTTCACCCTGAGGAGCAAATTTGTTCTGTTTGTGGGGGAAATCTGGAAAGCTTGAAATTTACTGATCTACTCCACCATTTTCCCCAAATCCTCCCCTTTTTCTTTGTTTCTTATAAACATTCTAGAATGTGTCATTAGAGAGATAATTAGTGAACAGTTAGAAAAGGAAGCAATGTCTGCAAAGAGACAGGGTGTCTTCATAAACAGGGTAAACCAAACTAATTTTATTTAAACATTTTTTGGACAAGCTTACTAAACTTTGTAGAATAGAGAATTCTATATTTCTGAAAGCATAACATATATCTCATCAATCCAAAAGTTTCACTAAATGTGTATTTCATGTTATGTTATTACCAATAAATGAACATGTATAGATAAATAATTTTAATATAAATTTTATTTGGCCAGAATATATAAATGTATATAAATATACAAAACTAAAATATTTTCAAGATGAATAAATTTGTTCCATTACATACATATATTAATATATTATGTACTAAATTCACAACATGTCAAACATACAAAGAATTCAACAGAAATAGCTATTCTTATTAAAAGGAAATTATATATTCACAGGTCAGCTGACCCTACTGTAATGTTGTCAATTGTGGCATGAGCAAAGAAAACCTAAGAACCACTGCTGTAGATAACATGTATTTTGATTTTAGCAGAATATTTAATAAAACATTTTTAACAAAGCAATATCATAATTAAATGGACTTAAAATTGACCAGTTCCAAAGAGAAATTATAAAAAGTTTATGTGATATTGGAAGGAAGTCTGAGATGTTGTATCCTTAGGGATTCATTCTTGGCCCTCTGCTGTTTAAAATCTTTATTAATGACTTCAATGAAGGCATAGATATTCTTATCAAGTTTGTAGATAGCACACTGTTGATTAAGATAGTTAATATGTTAGATGATATATTACAATCCAAATTTACCTAGATCACTGCCTAGATTATTGGATCATCTAAGTTTAAATGCAATGGGACAAAAGTAAAATCTTAGACTAAATTTAAATCATTTAAAGTAATTTAAAATCATTAAAGATTTTAAAAGTCTTGTGAAAAATCAATTTCACAAGATGGAACTGACATGATTAGAGTATAGTTTCTTTGAAAAATATAAGAGAGATGCAGGCTCCAAATGATATCCAAAAAAGATGAGATCTAAATCTGCCTTACTTTGCCCTGATCAGATCACATATAGCGTATTGTGTTCAGTTCTGTGTATGTTGTGATACACGAGCCACCTGCCAGTGGCTGCTGGAGGTCTAATTCAGACCTGTAGAATGGATCTCTTCATGTGAGAGGATGATGGTGATACAAGGATACTGAGAGGCAGTTGCTATTCTCTGACCTTTCCACTGAGAGGCAATTGTGTTGTCTGACCTCTCTCCTCTTCCCTCTTGCCTCCAATTTATTTTGTTCCCAGTCCATAAGCAACATCTATGGCAGCAAAGGCTGCCTGCAGCTCCCTCAAGCGTCAATCCACAGCTTTGGAGGCTCTCAGAGAATTGACCTCCCTTTCACCCAGGAATGATCCTTAAACAGTGTACTACATTTTAGGAAGAATACTGCTAACTTGGAATGAGTTCAAAAGACATAGCCAGGCTTGTTAAGATCCTTGAGTTCATTATACATAAGGATCAGTTGAAGAAATTGAGAATTTTTAGACTAGAGGAGAAAAGACTTAGAGAAAGAGTTAGGGGGTACATTTAGCTGTCTTCAGTTTTCTTGAAGAGCATTCCTGGGAAGGAAGGATTATATTTGTTCTGTTTGATCTTTAAAAAAAAACATTAAAGGTTGATTTAAGGAAAAATCTTCCTAATAGTTAGAACTATTCAAAAGTGGAATGATCTATTCTTGAAAGATGCAGATTCACCAGAAATTTTAAAATAAAATCTGAAAGATTACTTGTTAGGTATGTTATATGGGGGATTATTTGTGAGTTATGTATTGGACTAATTAGCCACTGTTCCTTCCAAGCCCCCTTTCCAAGCCCCAAAAAGTAATTTTGCTATTACTATTTTGGAATGCATCATTGATATTTTTCTCTAGGTATAGTAAGAGTGATGACAAGCTTTCTTGAACATCATTACTGAAATTATACTCTTCTGATGTGGTTTGAAAGAAGAATGCTATTTGATTCCACTGCCACTGTGTGTCAAAGTAGAAAACTGCAGATAAGGCATGAAGCAGAGCATTAAACATATAAAGCCTAAGAGATACAAAATAGTGTTTCTCATTAAGTTCCCAATGGACCAGTAGCAAGTCATAATTGGAACCCTTCTCAGTAAACTCAGCTGAGGTTTTGACTCTTAAGTTAGTAGAAGGAGCTATTTCCTATCAAGGTTGAAGAAACATAGTGAGGAGAAACATGAGGTAATGGAAAAAGACTGGATTAAGAACCACACAAATTTAATTTAAACTTCAGGGCTTTGACTTCCTAATTCTGTATCTTTGAGTAAATCACTTTTCCTTTACAGAAATCAGTTTCCTCTTCTGACAAATGAGGGGAGCGATGTTTATAGTCCCTGCAACTCTAAAATGCTATAATCAGGAAAAGAAATATAAAAAACTGCTGCTGAAAATACTTCTCCACTAACTGTATTAGTTCCTTGGATTAACAGAAAGTTCATTACCAGGATTAATTCAGCATCCTGAATACTACATTTAAATTTATAGACAAAAAATTCTAACCACTTTAATGATACATTTAAACTCTGAATTAGAGGTTATTGGTAGTTTTGGTATGTCATAGGTAAAAGTTCTCAATCTTATCAAGGGGAAAAGTTTTTCAGAAAAATTAAATCCAACGTTATGAAGCATCACATCTTCTGTATCTTTCCTGAGTTGTATTTGAATCGCAAAATCAACATAATAGCTAACCAGTTCACAGAAACCAAATAGTAACCCAACAAGGAATGCACAGATGAACATATTGTATACAACATACACACACATGCATAAGGAATTCATACCTACATTAGAAATCTAATTGGAGTGTATTCATGCAAAGACTCCTTGACTTTATAGAGATCCTAGAAGGGCCTCTATTAATCTGATCGGCAGAAATCTTTGATTTTTCATATTTTTAATAGACCTTGGAGATTCCATGTTGATTTACACTGGATTTGTGACAGACAGTTACTCCTTTAATATCACCATCTTTTTGTTCACAGTGTTTGATTTCAGCAATTGGACAGCACGCAAATACAAAGAATAACAGTGAAAAGGAAACACTGCAATTCACAAGATAAAAACCTACAGAAGAGAGAGGACATCTGTGATAAAAAATGAATCATATTTATAACTTTAAATATCTATATTATCATGTCCATAACATGTGTGATCTTTTTAAAAAGCTAAAATGAGGGGCATCTAGTTGGTGCAGTGAATAGAGCACCAGCCCTAAAGTCAGGAGGACCTGTGTTCAAATCTGACCTCAGAAACTTAGCATTCTTAGCTATGTGATTCTGGGCAAGTCACTTAACTCCAATTGCATCAAGAAAAAAAAGCTAAGTTAAAAATTTTAGCATAAGGATGCAAAAAAAGGATGAAATTGACAACTGAAATATAATAATAAGGATAAATTTTTTATTATATATTTTTTATAATATTATCCCTTGTATTCATTTTTCCAAATTATCCCCCCCCCCTCTACTCCCTCCCCCCGATGACAGGCAATCCCATACATTTTACATGTATTACAATATAACCTAGATACAATACATGTGTGTAAATACCATTTTCTTGTTGCACAATAAGCATTAGATTCCGAAGGTACATGTAACCTGGGCAGACAGATATTAGTGCTAACAATTTACATTCACTTCCCAGTGTTTCTTCTCTGGGTGTAGTTGTTTCTGTTCATTATTGATCAACTGGAAGTGAGTTGGCTCTTCTTTATGTTGAAGATTTCCACTTCATAAAGGATAAATTTTTAAAAACCCGATTAAAGAGAAAATTAGTACTGTATGCTAAGAAGATATGTTGTTGTGTTTAGTTATTGAGCAGTATCATATTCTTTGTGACTCTGTAGACAAACTTTCCAAGAGATTTTCTTTCCAACAGTTTAATGCTAAGTGACTTGGCCAGGGTCACATAGCTAATAAATATCTGAGGTCTTATTTGAACTTTAATCTTTCTGACTTTTTATTGACTGCCACCTTACTGCCTCAGAAGATATACTTATGTGTAAATCCATGAACTCAAAGAAAATTAAAGGGCATTTGGATTAGGACAAAATGAGAAAGAAGCAAGAATTATGTTATTTTGGGAGTACACTGATGAATGATTGATTAAGTGAAAGAAATAGGTAATGACTTCAAGAGTAATAACAAAAATGCTGTTACTTTTATGTAGCATTTTAAAGTTTCCAAAGTGTTTTACTCGTAATATTCCTGTAAGCTAAGTAATACAATTATTTTAGTCCCATTTTTCTGAATCAGCTAAATAACTTGTTCAATTTTACAAAGTAGTAACCTAAGAAAATGGGATTGACTCCAGGTCTTCTGATTATAAATCTGGCATTCTTTGCATCATATCACACTTCCCCTCAAAAAACTCCTCACAAAATACATGTATACTATTTTCTATAAGCACAAAATAAGGAAGGAAGACTTCCTTTTAGTAGGAAACTCCAATCACCTGTATATCAACTGAAAGTCTCATTCCAATAAAGGACATCTAGCAAATTGTTGACTTCTTTTTTACTGATACCTCAATCTCTCAAAAGGTAGACATGCTGACTAAAACTGTGATTATACTTAATTCCTATCAACTATAGGGAGTATATGGAAATAGAAGTGAAAAGAAGAAAAGGGGAGGGGAAGAAAAAGATGATGCCATTTTAGAGTTTGTGATAGACAAAAAAGAAATGATAGCTGTAGACTTAGTGATGAAGGACTTCAATATAATTGCCAAAAGGGTGTGAGTCAGGGTTCAGATAAGTCATGGATCAACATATATATAATCAAGAAGCATATATATTATACATATGCAATTGCACATTTGTTTAAAAGATGGGTGGGACTGGTTATCAAACAAAATTTTGCAAGAGTTTGCTTGAATTATATGCATTCAAAGTCTTCTATAAGACAATATTTCAAAACAAGTTTTAATGATTTTTTTCCATTCCATTCATTTATAGACAAACCTTTCTACTACCATCCTCATATTTCCTGGCAAAGATTTGTTAGTTGTAAAACAATAAAATCAGTTGAGCAAAAACGAATAAACTTAGTGACCACAACTAACATAATATAAAAATAATAGTATATATAGTCCACCCAGGAATACCATATTAAAAAAGGGAAGTACATTTCATTATATTTTCTTTATAATACATTCTAGCCATTACACTTACTCAGAGTTTGGTGCTTTTTAAAATTTTAATTTACATTGTATCATGAAAGTTATTACCTTTATATTATGGTTTTTATGAGAAAACATTGTAGCCAACTAAGAAGAAGTCTAGTATCAAAGACAAGTTTCTCAGACTGATGTGGCTTCACATGGAGCTCTCTGATGAATTCAGATTTTAAAAAGTTGCTTATAGAGTATGGGCCCAAGGATAAATCCAAAAAATGACACAGATCTCTAAGAATAATTTATATATCCTAGTTCAGGTGGATTATATGCCATTATTCTAAGAAAACTTACAAATATAGTGACTGATTCATTTTTAGTGATTTTTAAGCAATCTTGGAGAATAGTTCTAGAATATTGGTTTAGAAGTAAACATCACTATTTTTAAATAAAGGGGAGTAAGGTGAGTCCTACAAACTATTGACTCATGAGCTGAATTTATTTTCAACAAAAGTCTAAAACTGATTATTAAGGAGTTTGAGAATGACAAAGAGAAATCGTGAGAAATAGGAACCAGTATTTATTTACTAATAAAAAAATCATACCAAACTAACACCTTGAACACTTTTCAAAGAATAACTATGCTGTTAGATCAAAGGAATGAACTTATCATGGATTTAAATAATTTATCTGTATTTTCCAGTTTTGCAGCTAAAATGCAATATCATCATCTATTTCCTTGGCATATTGTTTCCATTAATGAGATAATAAAATAGGATGAACATCTACCCATAATAATCATATAAAGATAAGTTATATCTACCCTTCTGACCTTCTTGATTTTGGTACCACAAATTGTTTAGCAGACATTTTGGAATGGACCTCTCATACATCTAGGTAGAATATAGCAGTATTTCAAAATCTTATGATATTCTTCTTATTCTATATTCTTATATATGAGATACTTATCTAATATGATAGTGCAGTTAAATGGAATCAAAATCAGCTGAATGACCATAATTCAAAATATATTAATCATTAAATATTTATTAATATGAAGAGAGAGTTCTGCCTTTGGCCTTTCTCAGAACTCAATTTTTAATTATACATTTAACAAATGTTAATTAAGTGCCTACCATATTTGAGGCACTGGGACATTTTTGTTAGTGATATCAATAAAGATATCCAAAGTTTGATAAATATATGAATAGCATGAAACTGGATTGGTTTGATAATATATTATGTTATTAAGTCTTTTAAGTCATCTTTTTCAATAAGTCCTAGGGTTTTAGTTGACCTCAAACTTAATGAGAGTCATCTCTATGATAGGGAAATTGAAAAATGAATATAATTTCAAAAAAGGGAAACAATCATCCTTAGGAACTTGTGTTGCTTCACTAATAAAACACAGGTATAATATCTAATAATACAAATAATAATATTTAGACTAACAATAAAAGTTGCAATATTCTCTGTATTGATCAGATCACATCAAAAATATTATGTATGATCTTGGACACTGAGTAATTTTGATTAACTAGAGGGTATTTGAAGGAAGATGGCCAGGAGATTGAGTCTCTAAACCATGATTGATTAAAAGAAGTAGGAATACTTGGCTTAAAGAAGAGTAGACATAGAGAGGCTATGATAACTGTTTTCAGATATCTGAAGAGTGATCACCTACAGGAAATTTATATTTATTTTGAATGGCTTCACTGTAGGAGTTGTCATCTTGGGGTCTGTGAACTTGTATTAAATTTTAATAACTGTATTTCAATATCATTGGATTTTTTTGTTCATCATATGTATTTCATTTTATACATTTACTCTGAGAAGGGGTCCATAGACTTCTAAAAGGGTATACAACACAAAAAAGACTAAGGATTTTTGCTCTGGAAGGCAAAATGAGGTCAAATATGTAGTAGTTTCAATGAAGTGAGTTCCAATATTAGGAAGAAGCTGTCTTAGAATGTAAAAGGTTGCCTTATAAGGTCATGAATTTTTTGTCCCTGTAGGTATTCAAACTGAGGCTGGATGTCTACTTGGCAGAAATATTAAAGAGGGAATTCATGCACAGGGTACTGAGTTTAGATTTAACAATATTTAAAATTCCAAAGCATCATGAACTATAGACATATAAAGGGGGAGATAATTAACTGGCAAATTGATACTTCTATTTCAACTAGAATTTTATCTGCCTGCCTGTCTATTCTATTGTAGACAAAATTCTATGATCTTGATTAGATTTGGAATTCTCCAATAGTAAATATAGAAAGTTATACTTTGAATTGTGATTCATAGTAGTGATACATAGTAGTAACCAATAAAAGTTTTCAAACAGACATAAATTGTAAAAAAAAATAGAATTCAGTAAAATTATTCTGAGGCAGAGGTTACAGAAATAAATGTCTGACAAGAAAAAATAGTACAGGATTTTTATCTATTTTTTAAAGTTGAGTTTATAATTTTCATATGCATGCCTTTTCACTGGCTGGAACTTATTTTCTCTTAAATATATCAACTCTTAAATCACGTCACCCAAGGAAGCAGCTGTGCTTCATTAATTTGGATGCTATAAATATAGAAGAAGCTATCTAGGAATAGAATGTTGTTAGCAAGAAAGAGAAAACTCTTCACAAGGTAAGGATAGAAGAACCAAATGAACTTTGGAAATAATTCCAGCTTGAAGGAACCCCAATAGGAAACCTTCACTGATTAATTATTTAGAGTATCTGACACTAGAGTAGGAGAAAAGCTTCAAGAAAAAGAATTTAAACATTCCTTTAAGTTCCATTCCACACACTTGTTACTATAACAATTTTCTATGTTCAAATTATTTTTCTTTTTCTGTATTTTTTATTATTTCTATGTCTCTGTGACCTACATTAGTAGGGTGTGTGCTAGCCACCATTTACTTAAACTTTAGATACATTTACTCAACCAAAAATGATGATGTTTATCCTTGTTCAATGTTATCAATATTTAGATTATTAAATGCCTTCAGCTCAGTAATCTGAAGTTTGATTTGAGAAATCAAGAAATAATAAAACAAAACCAAACAATGTGAAATATCTCATTGGAAAAACAACTGATTTGGAAAAAAAAATCCAGGAGAGATCATTAAAAGTTTTCAGACTTCTTGAAAACCATGATCAAGAAAAGAGTCTACACAGCATATTTCAAGAAATTATCAAGGAAAATTATCCTGATATTCTAGAACCAGAGGGCAAAATAGAAATGAAAAGAATCCATTGATTCTGAAAGAGATCCCAAGATGAAAACTCCAGGGATATTATAGCCAAATTCATGAACAAGGAAAACATTTCAAGAATCCAAAAAGAAATAATTCATCTATGGTGGAGCCATAGTCTAGGTAACAAAAAAATTGACAGCTTTTACATTGAAGGATTGGAGGGCTTAGAATATGATATTCCAGAAACTAAAGGAGCTCTAATTATAACTAAGAGTCACCTACCAGCAAAGCTTAATATAATCCTTCAGGGGGAAAATGGACATTCAATGAAATAGAGGACTTTCAGGCATTCTTGATGAAAAGAGCAGAGCTGAATAGAAATTTTGATTTTCAAATACGAGATTCAAGAGAATCATAAAAACAAAAAAAAACTAATTAGGAAAGGGAAATCATAAAGTACTTGATAAGGTTAATTTATTTATGTTTCTACACTTGAGTATGATGTTTGTAGCACATAGGAACTTTCTCATTATTATGTCAGCTAGTACAGTTAGAGGAGTATATAAAGACAGAGAGCACAAATGTGAAGTGAATATAAAGGGATATCTAAAAAAATAAATTTAAAATAGAAATATACTGGGAGAAAGGGAAAGGAAAAGATGGAATGGTGTAAATTATCTGCCATAAAAGAGGTAAGATAAAGCTTTTGCAATGGAAAAGAAGAAGGAGAGAGGAGGGAGGGAGAGTAAGTGAAGCTCACTTTCACTAAAATTGGCTCAAAGAGAGAACAGTAAACAAACTCAATTGGATATATTAATCTATCTTGTTCTGTAGGAAAGTAAGAGAGGAAAGAGATATGAAAAATAAGTGGTGATGGCGATAGAAGAGAGGGAAGATTGGAGGAGAGGTTAGTCAGAAGCAAATACGTTTCAGGAGGAACAACAGTGTAAAAGGAATGAGAGAATAGAATAAATGTTGTGAAATACAATTAGCAATTATTGTAAAAAATAATTTTGAAGCAACTTTCTTAGATAAAGGTCTCCTTTCTCAAACATAAAGATAACCAAGTTAAATTTATTAAAAAAAAATTGAGTCATTCCCCAATTGATAAATGATGAAAAGATAGGAACAGTTTTAAGACAAAATAATCAAGCTATTTATAGTGACAAGAAAAAAATACTCTCACAATTTATTGATAATTAAAACAATTAAAACAATTCTGAGGTATTAGCTCATACCCTATTAGATTGACCAACAAGACAGAAAAGAAAAATGACAAATGTTGGAAGGAATGTAGGAAAGGTGATTTGGTGCATGCTGGTGGAGTTGTAAACTGATTTAACTACTCTGTGGAGTAATTTGGAACTGTGCCCAAAGGACTATACAGCCATGATTGTCTTTTAGCCTAACAATACTACTGCTAGGCATGGATTCCCAAAGAGATTTTTAAAAAGAAGAGGAGGGGGACTATGTATATTTATTTATAGCAGATCTTTTCTCAGATCTTTTGCAATTTTCTCAATGATAATATGGAATGATAAGTTGTTAATGACTTTGATTTTCTCAGCAATATAGTGACCCAGGGCAGCTCTGAGGGACTTAATGCTTTGCATACTTAGAAATGGAACCGATTGTATCTAAATATAAATTAAAGCATACTTTAAAACAAATAACAAACCTTACTGTCATAAATATATGGTGTAATCTCCTACCAATACAGATTTGTATTGACTTGGCAACTCACTTGGCATATCATTTTGCAGGCCATGCTCTGGCATGGGTTTTCTTAGCTCTTTCATCTATAAAATATTTTTGATAGAGACTGTTGTGGAGATCACTGCCTATTGGGCAAGCAACATCTAGATTTAGGAGCTTGTGAATCACTTGAACATATAAAGTTGCTGCTAAGATTAGAAGTATCGACCTCAAATATCTGCATAAAAATGCAATCTCTGGTGTCAGACAAATAAATACCCAAATTTCCATTTGTGAGCAGCCATTGTAACTATGCATGGAGGTTTTTGAAGAAGAGATTCTCCTCCTTCTAGAGAGTTGAAAAAATTAAATAAGCAGAAGTCTATTTTTTCTTCTTCACCGATCTAGCACAATGCCAGCTTGCCTCTTTCTTTTTCTTTTTTTTATTTTATTAATTTTATAATTATATATTTTTGACAGTTTTTAATTATAATTTTTTTTTGACAGTGGCTTGCCACTTTCTTAAAGTGAAGGAGAGGACAAGGACGATCTAGGGTTTGCCTCATGCCATAGTGACAATTCCTTCAGAGGTGGCTTAGGGTAAGCCAGCAAAGTAGTCATGTGAAATTCCCCATAATGTCCATTTAATAAAAATTTAGAATTGGCAGGGAAAATGAACAAGTCACAGAAAAAAAATTCCAACACATGTTCCCTGGATTTGTATTCCAATTCAACCAAAAAATAAAAGCAGCCCCTGTCCTTAAAAAGTTTACTTTATAATGGAGAAAAACAAACACAAAAGATACATAGAGAGTGATGGAAGAGAACTTTAGAGGGGAAGTCTGTAGAAGCTAATAGGAGTAGAAAAATACCTCCCTCAAAAAGTGCCATTTGAGGTCAGTATTAAAGGAAGCCAGAGATTTTAAGAGGCAGATGTGACACAAGATTTGATTACAAGCATCAGGGAGAGCCTGTGCAGTCAATCAGCTAGCAGCAATTAATCAATTACTATGTGCTATGTGACAAACACTGAGAATATGTTTTAAAAGATCAGTATTTGTCCTCAAGGAGTTATAGTCCAGCAAGAAAAAAATAAATATACAAACAAGAACATACAAGAGAAGTACAGAATAGATGGAAGATAATCTTAGAGAGCCTAACTCCTAGCAACAGGAGGTCCTGGAGAAGATGATACTTGAATGGAATCTTAAAGAACGAGTAGATGAGAATGATTTGTTCAAGTAGTCATGAAGGTGGCTGAAGCAGGTTCTTTGGAGAGCTTAGAGCTTGATCAGACATCAAGGATGCTTTGTTATCCATTGAATCCCTGGCCATTGCCAGTCATCATGACTTTTTTCTTGCAGGGGAATTTGATGCCTGGAAAGAGAGGGAGACTGATGACTTTGCTTAGTTCTGCCTCACTTAAAATGAATTCAGGTACAAGTTAAGGCATTACCTTGTTTTAGGTAACTTAAAGTACTAAGAATGACACCAAAGTAAGAAGTTACAAAATTTAGAAATTTGGAGGAAGAACATTCCAGACATGAAGAAAAGAAAATGTAAAGGTGCAGAAATAGAAGAAGAAAGTTGTATGTGAGGAACAGCAAGGATGACAAAGTGCCTAGAATATAGAGTTTGTGAAGGCAATTAATGTGTTTATTATATGTATGGAAAGGTGGGCTGTAGGAAAGTTTTGGAGCCTTTTCAAGTTCAAACAGAGAAGGTTTATATTTTATCCTAAGGACAATTGGAAACCACTGCAATTTATGGAGTTGGGGAGTAACATAGTTAAAACTGTGCTTTATGAATATTACTATGGCAACTATGTAGAGGCTGAAATGCAAAAGGAAGAGACTTGGGGCAAGGAGATTTAATTAGGCTATTTTAATAGTGCAGATGAAAGGTGATAAGACAATGAACTTGGGTGGTAGTTATGGCACTATATGGAGGCTGAAATAAAAAAAAAAGCAGAACTTGGGGCAAGAAGATCTAATTACGTTATTTTAATAGTGCAAATGAAACGTGCTTGATAAAGTAATGAACTTGGTGTGTGTTATGTGAATAGAAAGAAGAGATGCAAAAATATTACTAAGATATAACTGACAAGATTTGGCAACTTAATGAATATAGTGGAATGAGGAAGAGTGAAGAATTTAAGACATTTGAGAATCTAAGTGTTAGAAATATACTCTTGACACTGAAAATCAGATATGGAAGGAAAATTTTTAAAGAAGAATTTTAAGGAATTATCTTAAAGTTTTTGGTCAGCAGTGGGCTTTGCTTTTCTTTGGGAAAAAGGACCCCTGAGCACAGAAGCAGAAGAAGCTTTATACTTGTTAGTTTGTTACAATCCCTCCCTTCAGAGACCAAGATTGGTCCATTCCCTTTCGGGTTGCAATCTTTCTGATAAACCTATTTCCCGCATGTTGCATGTTCTCACTCCCTTGCCATATATTCCATGTTCAACATTGGAGGAAAACTTGTTTAATATTCAATTAGCCTATTAAGCAGGTGCCATAGTGACTTGGTCAAGTCAGATCATTGACCCCAACTAGTTTGGGTTGGATCAGCTATTATTTTAAATTTGTGGTTTTCTTGAAACCACCAGACTCCTTCTGATTGATTGAATCTACCTGTGTCTTCCTACCTCTCCAATTCCTTGTTTGCTCAAGTCTATTGATCACTTAATTGTTCTGTGGAATCTTAACCTTCATTAACCTCTCACATTCTGAAAACCTCTTGATTAGTAGTATCCACTATCCTATACTACCTCTAAGCTTATAACACTCTCTGGAAACCCAGATTTTCAGTATTTCTCACAATAGGAATAAGGAAGTTAGGTGGGATTTGTGGGGACACATATTGTATTTCGTTCTGGATATGTTGAAAATACATTCCTAAAGTTCAAATTTAAAACTCAAAATCAAGTACATTGGAGATTTTATTAATTCCAATGATTCAGATCATAATGCTTCTATGCATGCCCTCTTGTGAGATTGTTGTCCATGCCCTTCCATAAGTTCATTACAGAAAGTACACCTAACATTCTGATTTTTTTTTTTTTAACTTTCTTCTATTATTAGAAAGATATCAGTAAAGGACCCATTTTGTTTTTATGTGATTCCTTGGCTTGGCCATAGGTCCAACTCAGCAACTCAGCTTCATTTTCTCTCATACATTTCCTTGACAGCAACTTTTTCTGACCCTTTTTTGAAGTTTCTTAATTTCTGTATGTTTAAATCTCCCATATGCTTCTTAACAACTCTTACATTTACGATTCTATATGTCAAGGGTCTAATTGTCCAATGCAGTCATTTGCAATGCTTTGGCAAGAAAGAAAAAACAAGATAGAGTAAAAATTGTTATCTGTTACCTGAGGCTACAGTGGGTGTGGTAGTTGAGTTGTGCCATCAGAAATTTAAAAAACAATTCTCTGGTCATCTTTCTAAGAAGAAGTCAGACTTGAGACAGAGAGGGAGAGGGAGAGAGAGAGAGAGAGAGAGAGAGAGAGAGAGAGAGAGAGAGAGAGAGAGAGAGAGAGAGAGACAGAGAGACAGAGAGAGAGACAGAGAGAGAGAGAGAGAGAGAGAGAAGGCTCTTCATATAAGTAGATTAAGTAGAACTGGGGGCTTGAGATTGATTACCTTAGAAACATTCACTAGGCAGTGATAGAAGTGAGATGAGAAGCAAGTGATAGACAAACCAAAGGTCATATAAAGAAGAAAAAGTCTAAATCAAATCAGAATCAGATTTATGATTGACAGAGATACTAACTAGCAATAAGCCTATACACCCTTAAGTAGAACATCCTTTTATTGGAAAAATTGAATCTGTCAACCACAGTCACTTAATACATATTTGACTTTTTACTTTTTGAGATAAGCCTTTTTTTTTTTCCATGTTTCTCATTTCACTTTTTAAAAAAATTCCTCAATATATAACAGAGAGTTGTGAGAGGTAGGTACTGGAGAAATGTCGCACAATAGGCAAGGCTGAACACAATTGGCCCACCTCCCAAAAGGAAGTAATGGATTCATAACTCCCATCAATGGAAGGGGATCACTTGTATGTGTCATCTGGGCAATTGCTAATGGCTTTGTCTCTCTCTCTTTCCTGTCCCAACCCAGTCCCCTAGTGGGATAGAATCTGTGCTGGGTCTTGGCTTGGGACCAGGAATTAGGTGCTATCAGATGACAGAATCTGCATTGTAAGATTGCTGTTAGTAAGTCAAGGTCACGATTTGTTTAGAAATTGAATTTTTTGTTTTTTACTAGTATCGCTTTTTATATTTGAGCATAATAGTCACTACTTCCACTAAAGATATTTTAAAAAAACTGAATTGCTGAAGATAAGGAGAGAGCAACTATGGCAGCGTTTCAGAATTCAGGAAATCTAAAGGAATATATCACTTTCCCACTAAGAGTGGTACTTGCTAAGTGACCTTGGGCAGGTCAGTGAATTCATGAGACAATGGTTATCGAGTTTAGCATGGTGATTAATAGTTCTCCAGTTCAGTACATATACTTAGTACTTAATATAGTTCTACAAGATTCACACCTATGATAATGTAATAAGAGAGCATATAAACTGGGACAAACTCAGCCAGACAGATTCATTCCATGGTCCACCTTTGTAGTGGCTGGAGGCTGGAGCACAAGTCCTCAGAGATTCATTCCATCTCACACCACAGTGGTGGCTGGTTGTCCTCCTGCTCCCCCCACTGAGACCAAGGCCCATTTGAAGGGCCTCAAGAAAGCTAGCCAAGCCCCAGGCAAGGAGACAATAAAGAATTTGGATTTTATCCCTGGCTTTTCTCGTGGTGATATTAATCTACTGAAGGGAAGGCTGGTCCAGAGACCTCCAGAAAGCTATCAAAGAACACTATACAATAAAACATAGATAATACTGCATTTTAAAATTATATTGAAATACAGCACCAAGGATCCTTATGTATGGTTTAATAGCCTATTAAGATTACAAATTGTATAGCAAGTACTAATCTGCTATAGTGAGGGAGTTTCCTTGACTGAGAGCTCCTTATACCAATGAAAATCAAAAGGGAAAATCAATAGCTCCTCCATTAGTATAGCCCTTCCTACTTTTCAAAGGACTTTTACCTACATTTTACATGCATACTATAGTTTTTAGAGGGGTAGAAATCAGAATGACAAATGAAAAAGAATTTTAAGGCAAATGATGTATTTTTTATCTTTTTTTTTATTAAAGCTTTTTATTTTCAAAACATATGCATGGATAACTTTTCAACATTAATCCTTGCAAAACCTTGTATTCCAATTTTCCATTTGCTTATCCACTCCCTGCCCTAGATGGTAAGTAATCCAATATAGTGGAAGTATATGCTAAATTTAATATATGCATACATATTTATATGATAGCTGCACAAGAAAAATCAAATCAAACAGGAAAAAAAAATGAGAAAGAAAGTAAAATGCAAGCAAACCACAACAAAAAGTAAAAATGCGATGTTGTGAACCATACTCAGTTCCTATATTCCTCTCTCTGGGTGTAGATGATTTTCTTCATTTTAAGATCATTGGAACTAGTCTGAATCCTCTCATTGTTGAAGAAAGTAAATAACGTATTATTACAAGGACTGTTGAGAGCCTTTGTTTTTAAATTATTTAAATTATTAAATTATTATTCAATAAAAACCACATTCTTGAGAATTTAGTGGTGTTTCAGAAAAATGGAGGGGAAAAAACCCGTGAGCCTGGTTGTACATTAAATTTCAGGCCTTTAGCAAGCGCCAAAAAAGAGTTTATTCTCTGTACAGACTGTGAGTCATAGATTTAGAGATGGAAGACTTCTTAGAGAACATCTAATCCAAGATTCTTGCACTCAGGCTTGGAGAGATTAAATACCTTATCCAAGGTTACATACATAATTGTCAGAATTGGATGTGAACCCAGGTTTCCTAGTTTCCAGTTCAGTGTTCTTTCCATTGCACCACACTGGTATTAGATGAAGGCTGTCCTTTGACTTCAGAACTGTATTCCTACAAGACCTAGAATCTCCTTTACAAAGAGGAACACAATAAAAAGCACATCAACTTCCCCTCCTCTCCACAAAGATATACAGGAAACTAAGAAAGTCATGTAAAGCTAAAAAGCCAAAATATTAATAATAATATAAGTAATTTACATTTATATCATGCTTAAAGGCTTCTAAAAGACTTTCCTGAGAAATTGTGGGAATTTATTTCATTAAATAATATAAAACCTTCTGTTTTTCTTGTGCTTCTATCCATGTCAATAAGGATGGCATGGGTATCCATGACTTTTGCAATATGTCCTAAAAATGCCTTCCCTATTGCAAATTTCTCTGACTACAAATTACTTATTTCATTTCCAGTGGTGAATATATCCCTCTAAAGGCCTTGCCATAGACCCATATCAGTAATAGTTTTTGTTCATATCCTCATAAATAATGCCCACAAATTGGATTGATTTGACAATTAGTTTGCCATTTAGGCAAGACTCTTTGTGTTTCCTTTATTTTTATTTCTTACAAGAGAAGATCAATTACATTAAATAAATTCCCTCTGAAGACACAAACCCAGGCATTTTTTGTTGATCTTAGTGACTCTTTCATCTAGTTTCATGTCTATTTTAGATTCTGAGAGTTTAGGAGGATGCTTGGGATAGATTCTGATCAGGTGCCAGCTCCCTGTAATTTGCCACAGGGACTGTTCAGTTGGAAAGCAGAACTGGAAGAATTCATGTACAATAAAAGAACTCTGCTAATATTGGACTTTTGCCAAAGAAGATTTCCAAGACCTCATGTGAACTTCCCAAAGCTCTCAAGAGAAGTCAGAAGTATTGGAGCCCCAAGTCTAAGTCTAAGTCTAAGAGAGCAGCCAGGTGTAGGAGAATACAAGTTCAATAGTTGAAAGATTTCAGTTCTGGTTATGGTTCATGCCCCTCTAGTAATATTACTAAATCATACTGCTACTACTATATGATTATGTATAACTTGCTTCTGTGTTTCAGTCACTTTATCTGTGAAATGGGTACAGTAATACCTACCTCACATCACAGGTTTATTAGATAACTGCTATTCTCTTTTCACACCCTTATATTCTATAATTGATAATTATTTCTATTGTCACTTAGAATGATTGGTCTGCGATGTGATATCTATTTTTCTGCCTTACTTTAAAGAATAACTCTTGAAGGACAGACTGCTCCATCGAAATCCTTTCTATTCTCTCAGGATTTGGTATAATATATTTTAAATATCCTTCAATGGCAAATGAACTCTGAAATAAATATATGTTGTCCTTGTTTTATTATCATTTTGCCAACTTGCTCTTCAAATACTTGTAGTTAAAAATGAAAAATTAAATCTACATTTGATTTATTCCCTTTCTAAAATCATTCCTTTATCTCTTTTCAATTCTTAATTCCTGATCAGAAGGCATATTCCAAACACCCCCATGTGCATTAGACAGCTGTTGCCATGAGTAATTTGATGGGTGTTATAAAGTCCTGCACTGTTACAAAACAACTCTCTTTCTGACCTACTGTGACACCTGAAATTCTCCTTATTAGAATTATCCACTGAGGTTAACTAAGATACCAGAAGAAGTGGAAGGGAGCAAGGTGCCTATTGATATCTCATTAAGACATAAGCTTTGAGATTTTGGGCAAGTCTTTTTTAGGGACTCAGGGGCCATACTTGTCCTAAGAGGTTTGATCCAGATGATCTCTAAGATTCTTTTTTCAAATTTCTGACTTTACATCAAGTGGTCTGTTATTTTTTCTCACTGAAAAACAATGAGACCTACTACCAGATAAATACAGTATCTTTCTTTCAAAATGGTGAATTATGTCTTTTTATCAACAGGTGGATTTGAGAATGGACCTGTTGATTATCTGTCATCTTGATGTTTTGTCGTAATTTGTTGTTTCTATTTTGCTGTGTGCTTTTAAAAGCAACAAAAGTCTTTAATTTAATTTATTATACTTTCCTCCAGTTATTTAGTCAGAATACTATGGAACTCTCTCATCTGGTCAACAGTCAGTATAGCTGTCTAAGAAACCATCTGTCATTACACCTTAAAGCAGGCAGTCTCAATCCTCCTTAAGATGATTTTAGATTTGTTGAAATCCTCTTGGGATCCTATTGACCTCTTTTTAGGTCTCTTATTCAGAAAAAAGAAGAATTATTTCTGATATATTCTTATCTTGCTATATGTGGCTCCAATTTCATTCGAGTATTATCTTTTATTTGTTTTCCAAAACTTAGAATGGGGATGATGAAAGGAAGGAATAAGCAAAACAGAATTAACAATTTAGGTTAATTTTGATTGTGGCTTAAAGTTCTAGGTGATGGTATAAACAGTTGAATTTCAATGTTAGTTCCCAGACAAAGGCTATGAAACTGTACTGAGTTTATTAGCAAAATCTCTGGACCTATTTTCTTGATGCTTTGGGATCTTTTAGGAGATGAATTAAGCTAGAACCTACATAAAGAACATGAGTTTGTATCTGAGTCAAAACAGAGAGAGAATAATTCTTTCTAGGATGGTCTGATTTCATGCCAATCTCCTCCACCCCAAGCTTCCAGGTAAACTTGTCTACTTATTGTTTCCCATGCTCTATATTATATCTCCTAAATCTAAGCTTTTGAGTTCTGAAAATATACCATTAAAGACATGGATTAGAATTCTCTCTTTTATTAGTTATATGACCTTGTTTAAGCCACTTAGTTTTATTGTTGTTTCATCTGTAAATTTAGATCCTTTTTAAAAAATGTGACTGATCCCTAAGAGTAAGTTTTGATAAAGGGAGAAAGGAGTGAGAGCAAAGGAAAGCTCTAATTCAAACTATATTACTTTAGTCAATGTTCTGAATTTGGAATTAAATCAAGGTGGTGTCATTAGAATCATAATTTTATCTTCTCTTCCTGTTAAAACTTTTTTTTGAGAGTAAACAAACCAAAGGAAACAAAGCTAGTAGTCTAAAAGTGTTATTTTCCCCAAACCAAAGAAACTAAAAGTATGAAATGTCAGAGGTACAGGAAAAGGAGGAGAGATTCGCATGGTTACATAAAATCTTCATTTCTCTCTTTTTTTTTTTTAATCGCTGCTAATATTAAAAAAAAAAAAAAACTCAGTGAAGGTTTGTGAAGAAGACTTCACTATAAAACATAAACTAATGGTATAATGTAAGGGAAATAGTTCATGGAAAAAAGAGAAATCTCAAGACACAGCAAAGTAGCCAAAGTTGTACTATCTCACTAAATATTGGATAACTTAGTTGTCCAAAAAAAATCTTCACAAAAGATCAATCATTCTTAAGGTTAGAAGAAGAAACAATTTCAAAATAATAGGTTGGTCTGAAAAAACAAAATACACTACCAGTTCTCATTTCTGGGCATAAGGAATACAATAAAATTCCATTTTTATGGAATGGGTTGGTACCAAGGTCATTCCATTAAATTAGTTTTCTGGAAAGAACAAGAAACTGAGAATTTACTCTTCAGAATTACATAGAAAAAAAGATTGTTATGCTAAAATAATGATTAGAGATAAACCATGCCAGTCTTTTACTTTCTTTACTTTAATAATGAATTAGGATTCACCAAGTTAATTTAAAAATACATAAAAGACTCACCAGCCATATTCAAACTTTTATGAGGTAGCTACTTGAATCTTGTAAAAATGAAATTGCCACTTAAATGGCATGTTATAAAAATGGAACCTTTATTGTATTTCAACTTTTTTGAGTTAACTGCTCCTCATCCCAAATCCTTTTAGTCACTAGTAGCAGGTAGGGAACACTAGCTTACAGATACCAAGTTTGTTGCTTATTTAAATAAAAGACTCACAAGGTCATTGTCAAATAGTTCCCAACTTGATGTTCTTCAGCATTGCTCAGATAAGCAGTCAAGCATCCCAAAGAGATTGAAAGAACAGATCATATTTGTGAATGAATGTCTGAACAAATATTGAAAGTTACTGTTGCCTGCTTATTAACTTGAAAATTTCTTGGAACATGATTTAAGGTCTTGAGTAAAACTAGATATGGTCCAACCAACCAATCAATAGATTAATAAACACACATTCATTAAGCAACTACTATATACACTATGCTAAGCACATTGGGATATAATGAAAGATAAAAATAGTTCCTATTCTTAAGGATGTCATTGTATAGATATAATGAATATAAATGCAGAGTAGTTGGAAGTTATTTCAAAGGGGAAGACACTACCATTTGGAGGACCTAGAAAGGCATTCTGCTAAAAGTTAGATTTCAGCTAAGAGGGGAGAGATTAAGATATTGATGAAAGATGGGAGAGCAGTCTAGGAAGGAGGGAAATGCAATTCAAAGATGAGGAAATTTAATGTTGGATTCAAGGAATAGCAAATACACTGGGTAACAGATTGTACAGTATGTGAAGGGCAGTAGAACACAAAAGGCCTAGCAGGAGGAGTCTAAGTTGTAAAGACCTTTAAATGCTTAACAAAATTTCTTATTTTTTCAAGGAGGCCATAGGGAATAATTGGAATTTGTTGGATAGAAGATAACATAAGTAGACCTACAGACTAGAAAAATCATGTTAGCAGTTGAAAAATAAATGGATTAGAATGAGAAGAGACTTTGGAGCTTTGGTTTGAAGGTTTGAAGCTCAACCAGAAGACTGCTGCATTAGTCCAGAAGACAGGAGATGAGGGCCTGAACGACAATGAATGATAGCTATAAAAGTGGAGAGGAATATATACATATAAGTTCTTTGTTTTCAAAGAGAAACAAAATGACATCATTATATTAAAGTCAAGTCACATTATGTCCTAGTGCTGATCATAATAATATAAGCTTGGAATCTCTGCCACAGGTTGGGCACAGATAGTCCATGTGAACCCTTCAGGTAGACTCTTTAAATGTATGTATCTTGTGAGGTTTTTTTTTTTTTTTTTTTTTTTTTGAGATACTTCAATTCTGCTTTGCTGATGAGGGCATGCCATGCTGGGTGGTCCTATACTAGTGTCTCCTATATTCACACAATCAATTCCAAAGTTCTTAAAGGAAATTTTGAGCGTCCTTGTAGTACTTTTTCTGACTACCATGTAAGCACTTGTCCTGTGTGAGTTCTTTATAAAATAGTCTTTTTGGCAAGCATACATTTGACATTGGAACATGACCAGTCCCATCGGGGTTGTGCTCTCTGCAGTCGTTTGAATTCCTGAGAAAGGATTTGAGTTTGAGAAAGGATCTTGGTACCTAGTATCAAGTGATCCTCAGAATATTTCTGAGGCAATTCAAGTGTAAGCGATTCAGTTTCCTGATATGGTGCTGGTATACTGTTCAGGTTTTACAAGCATACAGCAATGAAGTCAGCACAACAACCTTATAGATTTTCAGTTTGGTAGTGAATCTAATACTTCTTCTCTCGCACATTTTCATTCAGAACCTTTCAAATACTGAACTAGTTCTGCAATGCATGTGTCAGCCTCATTATCAATGTGGACATCCCTGGAAAGTATGCTGCCTAAATATCAGTCACCTTTTTGTATGAACAATGGATCCCTTACCTTGTAAATCTCATCTGGAATAGAATCAAAATCAGGTGCTTCACTACATCAAAGTAGTCTAATGTCATTCAAAACCTCTTCTTCAGTTGAAAGGAGGGATTGACTTCAACTTGAAGTAAATGGTCAGTGATTTCAGCATTGATTAATGATGTTTGTTGATAATGTCCTTATCACTAATCAATGTGGCTCCATTAGCACTGAATAGTTGAGATGCTCCATGGGCCTTTGGCATTCAGGACCGTGGTCCTCACTGAACTGAAGCACCAGAATTAGTGAACAAGGCAGGGACTCAGAGTTAGAAAGGGAGGGCTTGAACACAATGAAGCCAGAAAAAAGAGTCCAATGAGTAGAAGCTGGACCACAAGGTCTGAGTGTGACAGCTAGCAAGGTTGACTTAAGCTCTTGTACTGAAATATTCCATTTCATAATGCCACAGTTAATCTCTGAGTTTGAGAAAGAATGAACCTAGAGACTAAGTGTTTTTGATTATAAAGGTTAGAAGCATACAGAGACAGGGAACCAAGTAGGTCATTATACTGAGGAATACAAAA